>NC_090652.1:308714181-308809181 GCF_040937935.1 Hyperolius riggenbachi
GCTAGAAAATACAATCGTTGCACCCTGGAGGCAGTAAAGATTAGAGCAAGAGAAAGAGACAGGTCGTCACTTCTGCATAGGACTCCCCAGAGGGGGGGGGGGAGACGAATCCCTTTACCCTGGCGTTCAATTACACCCCTATGTCTAGCAAATTGAGGTAAATTGTCAAAAAGAACTGGTCAATTGTAATGAGGCACCCCTCATTCCAAAGGGTCTTCCCGGGCCCCCCTCCCGGGTGGCTTTTAGGAGGGCTCCGACCTTGGGTGACAATCTGGTACAAAGCGAGTTCCGGTCACCTGTACCCCAAAATTGGCTATCAGCCTGGCGCCCAAGGGGAAACCATAGATGTGGCAACTGAATTTTGCCCATTTAAGTTGCAGCAGGCAAAGAGTACCACTCCAGTGCATTATTTGTAGGACTATAATGTGATTTCTGCCCTTTAGTGATTAAAACACGACTGCATCAACTCCGTAACTTTTGGCAGCACTTTTGCCATGCATCCACCTCTGGCATGCCACAGTCCAGGTGTTAGACCACTTGGTACAACTTTTCTATCACTTTTGTGGCCAGAAACAGTCTTTGAAGATTTTAAAATTTAGCTGCCCATTGAAGTCTATGGCAATTTGCCAGATTCACCTGTTTGTGAATGGAAAATTCTATGTTCGCGACATCTCTACTGACAGACCCAGCAATAAAATATAAATTAAAGAAAAACCTTCGATGTTGGTGTCTCGATGTCTTGTTTAACAAAGTCGAACACTTGTTTTTTTATATTCCCAAACTGATGTCACAGAATCTATTAGCTGAATGGTATCATTTATATTGTGAATCAGGTCATCTCTGTGGTCACCGAACAACAATCATCACTGAGGACGTCCGTCCGTTCACTTTGTCCAAAACGTGGAAAAGAAGACCGCAGGAAAATAACGTTTTTGGCTGGAAACCGCTCCGTCTCCTAAGTGCGTTGTGATGGGCCGATCAGAGCAATACAAATGCACATTCATCACAAGTGAATAAAGCAAACTGACCTGTGTTATAAATGACACTCTTCGCCATTGACCTCATCACAAACTGCTGTGCTCCTTCGGGAGAATCTAATGGGATTGTTTCACAAAGAGAATACAGACATTATTCAAAACGTTTAAACAGAAGAGATGATGCATTAACAAACAGCCCAATACCTCAACATGCATGTATTTTTTATACTCAAAGGAAATCTGTAATGATAAGACAGCTACAGATGATTGTATTCAAAATAACCTATTCATCATGATTCCATATAGGGGCATTACAATAGCCCCTGTGACCTCTGCCATCGCAGGCAGCCCCGGGTCACCCATGACACCAGGTGAATGTCAGGGGGCTCCTGGAAACAAGCTACATTCTCATCCAAGGTGTTCTTTATTAGCTGCCATGCCATGGGCAAGTTAAAGATTCACTAAAGATCCGGCCACCCCA
Source organism: Hyperolius riggenbachi (assembly GCF_040937935.1). Lineage (NCBI taxonomy): Eukaryota > Metazoa > Chordata > Amphibia > Anura > Hyperoliidae > Hyperolius > Hyperolius riggenbachi. The sequence goes on from NC_090652.1 coordinate 308,715,640, forward strand.
GGCATGCAAGAGCTTTAGGACTCTTAAAGAGTTGGGCCGAACGGTTCGCCTGCGAACGGTTCCATGCGAACTTCCGTGGTTCGTGTCCCGCAGGCGAACCTTTGCGGAAGTTCGGTTCGCCCCATAATGCACCATGGAGGGTCAACTTTGACCCTCTACATCACAGTCAGCAGGCACAGTGTAGCCAATTAGGCTACACTAGCCCCTGGAGCCACTCCCCCCGCCCCTACTAAAAGGCAGGCAGCGGCGACCATTACGGTCACTCGTGTGCCTGCATTAGTGAGAGTAGGGCGAGCTGCTGCACACTCTCTCTCATAGGGAAAGATTAGTTAGGCTTAGCTTGTCCCTGGCTGCATACCTGTTCTGTGAACCCACCATTGCATACCTGTTCTGTGAACTCACCACTGCATACCTGTTCTGTGAACCCACCACTGCATACCTGTTCTGTGAACCCACCACTGCATACCTGTACTGTGAACCCACCACTGCATACCTGTACTGTGAACCCACCACTGCATACCTGTTCTGTGAACCCACCACTGCATACCTGTACTGTGAACCCACCACTGCATACCTGTTCAGTGAACCCACCACTGCATACCTGTTCAGTGAACCCGCCACTGCATACCTGTTCTGTGAACCCACCACTGCATACCTGTACTGTGAACCCACCACTGCATACCTGTTCTGTGAACCCACCACTGCATACCTGTACTGTGAACCCACCACTGCATACCTGTTCAGTGAACCCACCACTGCATACCTGTTCTGTGAACCCACCACTGCATACCTGTTCTGTGAACCCACCACTGCATACCTGTTCAGTGAACCCGCCACTGCATACCTGTTCTGTAAACCCACCACTGCATACCTGTACTGTGAACCCACCACTGCATACCTGTACTGTGAACCCACCACTGCATACCTGTTCTGTGAACCCACCACTGCATACCTGTACTGTGAACCCACCACTGCATACCTGTTCTGTGAACCCACCACTGCATACCTGTACTGTGAACCCACCAATGCATACCTGTTCAGTGAACCTGCCACTGCATACCTGTACTGTTCAGTGAACCCGCCACTGCATACCTGTTCTGTTCAGTGAACCCGCCACTGCATACCTGTTATGTTCGGTGAACCCGCCACTGCATACCTGTTCTGTTCAGTGAACCCGCCACTGCATACCTGTTCTGTTCAGTGAACAGTTTGGTGTGTCAGTGTGAAGCAGTACCTTAATTACACTACCTGATTGATGTATACACATGCAAGATGTTTTAAAGCACTTTAGGCCTGTCATTTAGCATTCAATATGATTTCTGCCCTTAAAACGCTGCTTTGCGTCAAATCCAGATTTTTCCCGGGGACTTTTGGCGTGTATCCCACTCCGCCATGCCCCCCTCCAGGTGTTAGACCCCTTGAAACATCTTTTCCATCACTTTTGTGGCCAGCATACATTTTTTTTTTCAAAGTTCGCATCCCCATTGAAGTCTATTGCGGTTCGCGAAATTTAACGCGAACCGAACCTTCCGCGGAAGTTTGCGAACCCGGTTCGCGAACCTAAAATCGGAGGTTCGACCCAACTCTATTTAGGAGAAGTCAGGGGGCTCCTGGACACACGCTTTACTACAGCATGTATAGGTTAGTGTTGGGCGAACAGTGTTCGCCACTGTTCGGGTTCTGCAGAACATCACCCTGTTCGGGTGATGTTCGCGTTCGGCCGAACACCTGGTGGTGTTCGGCCAAACTGTTCGGGTTCGCCCGAACGGCTCATTGCCTGGCCGAACAGGGCCCCTGTTCGGCACGAACAGGGCCCTGTTCGCCCGAATACTGGCCCCCTATGGGGTCGCAGGCATAAGGGGGGAGCATGCCCCGATCGCGGGGGGGGTCGGAAATTCCCCCCACCCCCTCCGCTAGCGCTCCCCCCTCTGCCCGCTTCCCCATTCAAAAGTTAGGAAGTGAAACTGTACCTGTGCGGCCGGTAGTGGGTGACTGGCAGTGGGCGGCACTATGGAGAGACTGAGGAGGAGGAGGAGTCCGGAGAGTGACGCGTTGAGGGAGGCCGGGCAGTGGGCGGATCAGCAGTAGTACGGTACTACTGCTGATCCGCCCGCTGCCCGGCCTCCCTCAACGCGTCACTCTCCGGACTCCTCCTCCTCCTCAGTCTCTCCATAGTGCCGCCCACTGCCAGTCACCCACTACCGGCCGCACAGGTACAGTTTCACTTCCTAACTTTTGAATGGGGAAGCGGGCAGAGGGGGGAGCGCTAGCGGAGGGGGTGGGGGGAATTTCCGACCCCCCCCCCGCGATCGGGGCATGCTCCCCCCTTATGCCTGCGACCCCATAGGGCCCCCAAAAGCGGGATGTTCGGGGAGTTCGGGGTTCGGCCCGAACATGCCGAACATTGCGGCCATGTTCGGCGAACTTTCCCGAACCCGAACATCCAGGTGTTCGCCCAACACTAGTATAGGTAGCTTTACAAGAGGTATAACTTACATGGACATATTCTCCCAATTTCTTGGCTCTGTTGTATTTACACGGAACAGCTTTGGTATCGTTTTCTATTATTCCAGAAAAGATCTTCCTGCATCTATTACTCAACAATGAGAGGAGCTGAAACATTCTGGCTATGGAGATCATGCATTTTAATAAAGAGGACTTTCTCTTGCTTGGTACATTAGTAGACTTTCTTCTGTGGTAGACTCTCTTTTACATTCCCCTCCTGTGCAGAGGAACATAATCTAAGCCGTTGGGAGCTATAGTGATAATTGAACCTTATCAGAATTCATCTTGGATTCTTTAACCCCAGCGAGAGAGCAGAAAGTTGCAGACAGCTATTTTTTGCATGTGTTTTTTATACACCGGTTTGTGCCAAATGCTGCAGATACCAGATTGTTCTTGTTTCTGAGCAGAGGAAGGGAGATTAGTGAAATCCATCTTTGTAATCCTGTAATATTACATTATACAAATCAGTGACACAACTCCTGGGGCAGCACCCCCATAGGAGCCATCACTGATCAAATTATACTATTATCATATAGCGTTAAAAGCATTAATGCATCAAGTTTAACAGGCCAGATCTAGTAACATTGGGACTCAGGGCAAAAATACTCGAGGGCCCCCTATGTGGATTTAGGGGCTCTCTGTTGCTACCCATTTTCCTCCCAGGGCCCCGACTCAGAGGCTGCCCACCCCAGGTCAACACCCCAACCTAACTGTGCCCCTGCAGAGTTTTTGGAAGACTAGCATTTCACCTGTCCCAGCAGGTGCAGTTCTCCATTGGTCCATGGCGCAATGCCCTCCCAATTTCATCCTCCAGTGGTGCCTCTCCTCCGCGACCCAGCGCATGTTACTACGTAATTGTGTACTGTGATACACTGAGAAGATGCAGTCAGCGGTGGATAAAGACGGGGAGCTACGAACTGACAGAGGAGTGGGCCCGCCAGGACAGGTGAGTCACTACTCTGACAAAGACTCTGCAGGCACCCAGGGGGCACAGTTAAGGTGGGGGGTGACTTGGGGGACCTGGCAGGTGGCTTGGGGCCCAGGGGAAATTTCCCAGGTTGCCCATATGGTAGTGCCATATAAAATGGCAATTTTTGTTTGGCCATAATGTTGGTGATAAGAATATTTGCATAGATAAGAATATTCATGAAAATATATGGGCATAAAAAACTCACTTTTGCAGAATGGAATGGAATCAAGAGGCATGAGGAATTGCGTTTTTCAAACAGATGAGAATATGCACAAAAATATATGGGAATGCGAAAACACAATTTCACGAGGTGCATTAATGGAAGACAAGTGAGCTACTGGGAGAAGCCCAACGTGGAGAAAACAACTGAACTGGGTAGTTGAAACTGATGGAGTTGGCATGAGTGCTCAGATTTTGCAGAATTCTTGATTTTGATTTTTGCGTTGGAATTTCGAAACAAAAATCATAATTCGTAATTCACAGATTTTACGACTTGTAACTTCAAACAATTTGTTATACTTCTCAAAGAATCCTACAAAGGGTGCAGCTTCTTCTACAGACTACAGTACTTGACAATGGGGTGGCTTAAAGTGCAGGAGACTGGACGGCCATATTTCCTCCTCAGTAGCGGAAATGGAACTGGAAGAAACCTTGAGGGAGAAATAGCAGACTGTAAAATATGAACAATGGGCATTCGGAGAGATGACCTAGAAACATTGAACGTACACAGATTCAGTGATTATTACAGCAGAACTGTGGGCCGTGTACTAAATCTCCGATGTAGGGAAGAAAAGAGATACTAAACCTCTGACAGATCACAATGGTCTTCATTCTTCTTCTTTAGGGTGTAGATTTTTTTTGCCCAGCCTGGAAAGAGTCCACTACGTCTTGATGACCATCTGTCCTCTCGATTCCAGTCAATGGAACTATCGGAAAGACAAGAAGACTCTGTCATTCAAAACCTCTACTCTTTAACTCTCCATAATGTCTGTTAACCCCTTCAGGACCACAGCAATTTTCACCGTTCATTCGCTTTTTATTAACTTGCACTTAAAGGGATACTGTAGGGGGGTCGGAGGAAAATGAGCTGAACTTACCCGGGGCTTCTAATGGTCCCCCACAGACATCCTGTGTTGGCGCAGCCACTCCCCAATGCTCCGGCCCCGCCTCCGGTTCACTTATGGAATTTCTGACTTTAAAGTCAGAAAACCACTGCGCCTGCGATGCCGTGTCCTCGCTCCCGCTGATGTCACCAGGAGTATACTGCGCAGACACAGACCATACTGGGCCTGCACTGTGCGCTCTTGATGACATCAGCGGGATCGAGGACACGGCAACGCAGGCGCAGTGGTTTTCTGACTTTAAAGTCAGAAATTCCAGAAGTGAACTGGAGGCGGGGCCGGAGCATTGGGGAGTGGCTGCGTCAACACAGGATGTCTGCGGGGGACCATTAGAAGCCCCGGGTAAGTTCAGCTCATTTTCCCCCGACCCCCCTACATTATCCCTTTAATGGAAGAGATGGGATGAGATAGTCACCTTGGTAGATATTGATAGAAGACCGTTACCTCTGTCACAATAATACCACATAAGAATACACTTATGAAGTAAAACATATGGGAAATAAAAGTTTGCTTTCTTAAAGAGACACTGAAGCGAAAAAAATATATGATATAGTGAATTGGTTGTGTACTATGAATAATTACTAGAAGATTAGCAGCAAAGAAAATATTCTCATACTTTTATTTTCAGGTATATAGTGTTTTTTCTAACATTGCATCATTCTATAATATGTGCAGATTACACAACACTCAGCATTCAAAATGAGTCTTTCAGAGCAGTCTGTGAAGTAATGACCTCTCCTCTAGCAGAGGAAAAGTAAATAGTCCAGGAACAGTTGAGATAATAAAAGTCAGATAACAGCCCTCTCCACGACCATTAGTATGAGAGCTTAATGGCTTTTTTGCATAGAGATAACAACTGGAGTTTCTTAACTCTTCCTGTACTGGAAACAATTAGACTGATTTATCTGATCTTAATGTTTTATTTCTTAGCTGTGCTCTCTTTAAAACAGAAGGTATTTGCAATTATTCAGATTGGAGTGAACATATGATGTCTCCCATAATGCATCACTGCTAAATATGGAAATTATTATTGGTTGTCCCTGTAAGCTAACCACACCTCCAGATCCGCTGGAATGCAATGATGTGTCAGCTTCTTAAGCAGTGATGCACTGGGAGAAATCTCAGAGCTCACTCCAACCTGAATAATTGCAAATACTTTCTGTTTTAAGAAGGAAAACTTTTGTTTTGCATCACATTTTAGTAAGAGGGCTTTGCAGCCCCTCACACACTGCTAGGAGTTCTGGTCCACCAGGAGCTTGCTGCGTAATCTGTAACTCCAGAAGTAAAACACAGAAGTATCGCAGACCTGTTATGGGTCTGTGCATAAACCAGTAAGTGACCAGTATTTGCAGCAATATGGAGGACTGGACACAAGACTACAGTGACACATGATTTATTAACAAAAATGATTTATTCCAATTGTGCTCTATATACAAGTGTAAACAGTACATGAACAATAACCAACCCCACAGAGATCAAACCCAAATGACACAGCAAACCTCACTAACTAACTAACTAACTAACTAATACATAAGCAAATAATATTTACAAATATAAAACCAGGGGAGACAGAGGCACATATGCAATTAACTTTTTCTCCTGAGTTATCTCCATATCTTTTTTAAAATAATTTTTCAGCATTTTACAGTTAAAAAAGTACCCAAAAGAAAATGTACTATAAAAACATTTAAAGTATTGTCTTGCTTGCTGGTGGTTTAAAAGACCAGGCCCATATGCAATTCACTTTTTCACCTGAGTTTTCTTCTACAGGGAGTGCAGAATTATTAGGCAAGTTGTATTTTTGAGGAATAATTTTATTATTGAACAACCATGTTCTCGATGAACCCAAAAAACTCATTAACATCAAAGCTGAATATTTTTGAAAGTAGTTGTTAGTTTGTTTTTAGTTTAATCTATTTTAGGGGGATATCTGTGTGTGCAGGTGATTATTACTGTGCATAATTATTAGGCAACGTAACAAAAAACAAATATATACCCATTTCAATTATTTATTTTTACCATTGAAACCAATATAACATCTCAACATTCACAAATATACATTTCTGATATTCAAAAACAAAACAAAAACAAATCAGTGACCAATATAGCCACCTTTCTTTGCAAGGACACTCAAAAGCCTGCTATCCATGGGTTCTGTCAGTGTTTTGATCTGTTCACCATCAACATTGCGTGCAGCAGCAACCACAGCCTCCCAGACACTGTTCAGAGAGGTGTACCGTTTTCCCTCCTTGTAAATCTCACATTTTATGATGGACCACAGGTTCTCAATGGGGTTCAGATCAGGTGAACAAGGAGGCCATGTCATTAGTTTTTCTTCTTTTATATCCTTTCTTGCCAGCCAGGCTGTGGAGTACTTGGACGCATGCGATGGAGCATTGTCCTGCATGAAAATCATGTTTTTCTTGAAGGATGCAGACTTCTTCCTGTACCACTGCTTGAAGAAGGTGTCTTCCAGAAACTGGCAGTAGGACTGGAAGTTGAGCTTGACTCCATCCTCAACCCGAAAAGGCCCCACAAGCTCATCTTTGATGATACCAGCCCAAACCAGTACTCCACCTCCACCTTGCTGGCGTCTGAGTCGGACTTGAGCTCTCTGCCCTTTACCAATCCAGCCACGGGCCCATCCATCTGGTCCATCAAGACTCACTCTCATTTCATCAGTCCATAAAACCTTAGAAAAATCAGTCTTGAGATAATTCTTGGCCCAGTCTTGACGTTTCAGCTTGTGTGTCTTGTTCAGTGGTGGTCGTCTTTCAGCCTTTCTTACCTTGGCTATGTCTCTGAGTATTGCACACCTTGTGCTCCAGGTGTTAGATCCCTTGAAACATGTTTTCCATCACTTTCGTGGCCAACATAATTTTTTCTATTTTTCAAAGTTTACCTCCCCATTGAAGTCTATTGCGGTTCGCGAACCTTTACGCAAACCGAACCTTCCGCGGAAGTTCGCGGACGGGGTTCGCGAACCGAAAAGCGGAGGTTCGCGACATCACTATCTGTTATTGATATCTGTGTGGATTACACACTGCATACAGGCCACAGTCATTGTTGGCCCTTGTAGTTCTACTATACTCCTCTAACTATTGCAAGCAAGCCAGCACATCATAAGCAGTGCTTAGCTTGCAACTGTATTTGTGATTGAAAGTACTATAGGATATCTCTGTGTGTGGTTAAGTACACAGCCCTGTGATACACACACACTCAGTTGCTGTGTATTTGACACTGATTTTGTGCCTCTTTGTGATTACACACACTGTCTACCACTATTGAATATTGTTAGTAGTTCTGCATAAATCCCCCCCCCCCCCCCCCCATGGAAAAAATAACAGGCAGAGGCAGGCCACCAGGCAGGACTGTTCGAGGTCGTGCTGGTGTGATTTTGTGCGTCCCTCGACCAAAGTACAGTGTTCAGAGGGCTCGTACCCTCAACGTCCAAGATTGTCAGGACAGAGGCGCTCTGCTTGCTATAACTGAATTGCTGTTGTTTATCCCCTGCTTATTGCCTGACGAAGTGGGCTGTGCCCGAGAAACGCATTGCATCCTTGGGGTATTTTCAATAAATGTGTATATCTCTATATTCACAGTCCTTGGTGTCTGCTTTAACGGAGGCGAGTCCACCACTTCCTCCCAGCAATTTTTTTTTTTAAATTATGTAATTTTATCCTTCTGGCGCATCTGTTCACCTACCAATATATTTGAGTCCACCCCAGGTGGAGGGGTGATCTACCCCCTTTCTTCCTGTCTACAGAGAGCGACTTCTTAATCCTGAGTGAGGACGGGTCTAATCTCCTCACCTGCCTAATGAGTGGTTACCTTGGTGGTAACCCGTGTTTGTGAGTATTACCATCTCACTGTTTCATTTATCCAATCAATTTTGACATACTACACCATATTGGGCTCTCGATTTCTCTTCAACTTAAGATTGTCAGGACGTAGTTGACTATTTAACACAGAACCCCTCATCTTCATCAGCTTCTGCATGGAACCGTGAAATATCTTCCTCTTTCAGCTCAGATTCTGGCACCCCACAACTACTTAACACTCAGCCGGCAGCCACCAGCGCTGCTACTAGCACCACAGCCGCTCTATGCAGGGGCGTAACTAGGCCCCACCGGGCCCCCCTGCAGATTTTCTGAGCAGGCCCCCCCCCCCCCCCCCGGGGCCCGCTCGCGGCCGTTTTGTGGGTGCTGGAGGGGTGGCAGCATGAGGGGAAAGCCTTGCCCACAGTCGGCGGGGAGAGGGGTACTTCCCCCCTCTCCCTCACCTCGGGGCTCTCCCCTCTGCGCTCCCCTCCAGCTCGTAAGTGTCTGTGGGGCTGTGGTGGGCAGCGAGCGGCGGGCAGATACATACCTGCTTCCGTGCGTTCTATCGGAGACTTCTCCCTCTAGCGGCTGACGTCACTTCCGGAAGTGACGTCAGCCGCTAGAGGGAGAAGTCTCCGATGGAACGCACGGAAGCAGGTATGTATCTGCCCGCCGCTCGCTGCCCACCACAGCCCCACAGACACTTACGAGCTGGAGGGGAGCGCAGAGGGGAGAGCCCCGAGGTGAGGGAGAGGGGGGAACTACCCCTCTCCCCGCCGACTGTGGGCAAGGCTTTCCCCTCATGCTGCCACCCCTCCAGCACCCACAAAACGGCCCCGAGCGCGCCCCAGGGGGGGGGGCGGGCCCCCCCGCGGGCGCAGGGGCTGCAGGGCCTATTCCTACGCCCCTGGCTCTATGTCAGATGTCGCAGGAGTGTTTGACACATGTTTGTGGTGAATTTACTGATCCACAACCATTATTGTTCCAAGATAAAGGCCTTGACCGACAGGTAGCTGACTACCTGGCCTTAAGTGCGGATATAGACACTCTGAGCAGCGATGAACCCCTGGACTACTGGGTGCGCAGGCTTGACCTGCACAGAGGTGCTGAGTGTATGTCTGACCTATTGCTGCCATATACTCCTTGTTTTATTGCCTGATGAAGCAGGGTTAAACATGCGAAAGGCATTGCAACTTTGATTTGGAGTATACCAATAAATGTACGTCTGTTTTTGAAAATGACAGTTCTAGTGTATGCTTTCAGGAGGTAAGTCTACCATTGCCTCCTAAGCAATTTTAAGTTTTTTAGTATGTTTTATCCTATAGGCGCCTCTGTTTGCTTTATATCATAGTCAAGTCCATCCCAGGTGGAGGGGTGACACCCTTTTTCTTCCTGACCTACAGAGAGTGACTTCTTAATCCTGAGTGGGGACAGGTCTAATCTCCCCACCTGCACTTACAGTGGTTACCTTGGAGGTAACCCGAGTTTGTGAGTACATTTCTACTTACTTTCATAATTCCTTTGGCAGTACATATTACACTATTTTGGGCTCTCTGTGTCTCTTTCTTTTAAATGAGCTTATCTGCCATCTCTGCCATGGAAGTCATGTGACACAGGGGAGAGATCAAATTCTGTCAAAAGACAGAAATGAGGGGGAATTAAACAGGCCAAACTCTCTAAATGCATACAAGCAGGGGTGTAACAATAGATCCTGCAAGGTATGCAGCAGCAGGAGGGCCCAGAAGCTGCCGGGGGCACCATGGGGGAAGAAGTTTCTTTTCCCTGTCCTAAGAGACTGACAACTAGGGGCATGGAGAGAAAAACACTTGCTCTCTGCACAATTGTTCTAATGACTGCATCCGCTCAGCCACTGATAATGAATCATACAAAGTTTTTCAGACAAAGATTTGTAGACAGTTCCTATTCAGTGTGCAGCATGATCTTGTGTACAGTGCCCCGTCCCCAGCCTCTCTACCCCTTTCCAAGTGCTGTGTACTGTAGGAATGCTGGAGAAGTCTGCAGAACCAGTTCTGCTCCATCATAGAACAGAGTGAGTGTAATAAGCTGAGGCTGGGAGCACACTCGTCTGTCAGTTTTCTGTATGTGTTTTCTGCACACCATGTGTGTCTGTATGTATGAAAACATGCACAATTTATCACAGAAACTAATGTAATTGATAAAGAAATGTATGAAGCGCCTCACTGCTGTCTGTTTTTATCTGCATGGGAAAAACAAATTCACGTGTGCACTAGCCAACTGAATAACATTGGTTCTCAGCTCACCTGTGCATAAATCGTGAGGGGGGTGGGGTGAGGTGTGTGTGTGTGTGTGTGTGTGTGTGCGGGGGGGGGGGTGGCCCATCCAAAGTTTTGCAGGGGGGCCAGTGATTTCTAGTTAGGCCCCTGCATACAAGGTGCATTTCAATATGTTTTTCTTCTGTCCTTTGTTTAGGTCCACTTTAAAGGGGAACTTCAGCCTAAACAAACATACTGTAATTAAGTTACATTAGTTATGTTAATTAGAATATATAGATAATATAATTTTTTACCCACCCTGTTTTAAAAGAACAGGCAAATGTTTGTGATTCATGTGGGCTGCCATCTTTGTCATGGGGGCAGCCATCTTTTTGGTTGAAAGGAGGTGACAAGGAGCAGGAGACACAGTTCCAACTGTCCTGTGTCCTGATAACCCCTCCCAGCTGCACACGCTAGGCTTCAAATGTCAAATTCAAAATGTAAAAAAAAAATTTTTGCACCAAAACAGCAGAACGAGAGCAACAACATCAGAAATCCCATCATGCTTTGCACAGCATCAGGGGAAAAAAGCCCGGGCAGTTTTCTTCTGTGCAGCTAAAAATGAGGCTTGGATAAGAGAAACACATGTCTGATGCTGTGAAACTGTTAAAGAAACACCAGGCCTTTTCAGTGCTGCTGAGTCGATTTTTAGTCCGGAGGTTCACTTTAAGCTGATGATTTATTCTGCTGTTGTGTGTGTTTTTTTTTTGTTTTTTTTTATTGAAAGGGGCTTAGCTAAACATCGATTTAAAAATAAATAAATAAATTCAGGCAGTAAATGTTGGATTTCCAGCTGTATCCTAATCCCGGTACCAGAGAAGTGTTTACATTCAGGTGTATTGTGTGAGCTGGTCATGGCCTCAAGCTCCAGAGACCAGCCTTCCCCTATGAGAAGAGTATTACAGCATCATATCAGAGATCACTGGAGCCTGATCCCAAACCCTGTTTACCATCCGCAGAAAGCAGCAATCTAGGTGTGAAATTGTTTTAGAAAATGTATTGCTCTGAGCCCATTACAATGAGAAAAGGATTCTCACGCTTCCGCTGAGCCCAGCTTATGCTACAGCAGAGACAGTCGTATATCTCACAGGCAACTGGGGGAAAAAGGAATTCCACAGCAGTATTCACATTAATGTGGACCTGAACTCTTACACAGGACAGAAGAAAAACAAAGAAAGCCACCCTGTGTGTATTTAGAGAGTTTAGCCTGTCAAATCCCCCCTCATCTGTGCCTATGCACAAGGGCAGCATGGTGGTGTAGTGGTTAGTGCTCTTGTCTTGCAGCGCTGGGTCCCCAGTTTAAATCCCAGGCAGGTCAACATTTGCAAGGAGTTTGTATGTTCTTCCCCGTGTCTGTGTGGGTTTCATCTGGGCACTCTGGTTTCTTCCCACATCCCCAAAACATACAGATAAGTTAATTGGCTTCCCTCTAAAATTGGCCCCAGACTACAATACATACACTACATGATATAGACATATGACTATGGTGGGGAGGGGACTAGATTGTGAGCCTCTCTGGGGGGCAGTTAGTGACAAAACAATATATTCTGTACAGCGCTGCGGAAGATGGTGGCGCTATATAAATACTAAAGAATAATAAGTGTAATTTGATTTCTCAGCTGCATCAGCTCAGGGAACATGGCAGCCTCAGCAGAGCAGCTTAATTGTGCACACAAGATGTTAACCCTATGTATGCTTCCAGGAAAGCAGGAGGTAGACGCACTGCAGATTTATTACAAGATTTCTATCAGCTGTAACAAAGAAATGTTTTTTTTCTAAAGATCATTATGTTGTTGCTTATCTTTTAGAGCGCAGAAGTTCTGTGTTCAGGTCCGCTTTAAGCTTAATATTGGTAAAAGCCAAGAAATGATAGACAAACAAAGAAAAGTATTAAATGCAATGAAATGAAAAAAAAAATACTTACAGGGAAGGAGTTAAAATATGAATACGAATTTAATCATTTTATTGGTCCCAGCTGCGATTTCTCCTCCTCCTCACTTCTTGTACTTGATGACCATTCGCAGTTTATTTTTAGCCTTTTTTTATTTATATGAGGTGCTGTCAAATTAATTTTATATATAGCGGGAGAAACATAAAGTCGTGAGAAACTTTTTAAGTGATGTTCTCACCTCTTTCTGGAATTCATGTTTTGTCAAAATAGCAACATTGCTGTTGGTGACACCTTTTAATGAATAAATGAAGATATGAAGCCTGAAAAAGAGACCCGAGTTAGAGGCCTGCATTGGGTCGGGTACCCACGGGTTACCCGATACACGGGACGGGTTCGGGTTCCCATTTTAATTTAATCAGGTTGAGGGTCGAATGTGGGTACTAGTGGGTCGTTGGGTGCGGGTACAAGATTCATCAGGAAGTGGGTTGGGTGTGGGTAGCAGGGCTGCGGGTGTAGGTGTGAAAAATTAGACCCGCACAGGGCATTAGGTCCCGCGGGTTACCTGAAATGCAGGTCGGATTCTGTACCTGTTTTGATTTAATCGGGTTGCGGGTGGTGTGGGTGCGGGTCTTTGGGTGCGGATCGGGTGTGGGTATCAGATTCACCAGGAAGCGGGTTGCGGGTCGGGTGTGGGTAGCGGGGCTGCAGGTACGGGTCGAGTGTGGGTCTGAAAAATTAGACCCTTGCAGGCCTGTTACCCAAGTTGTCTTAAAAGATTGTAATAAAGGTCTTTCCTCAGCAAATCATTAAAAAATAATATCAGGAGCATCTTTTGGTACTTAGTCATGATTCAAAACTGCGTACTGGAGTTTGAAAACTTCAAAGACAGTATTCAGGGTTAAGAAGGAACAGTAAAGTACCATGTACGCAAGTCATAGAATGGAGAATAATTTTAGGACCATTGACAGAATCTTTAAAGGATACCCGAGGGGACATGTGACATGATGAGATAGACATGCGTATGTACAGTGCCTAGCACACAAATAACTATGCTGTGTACCTTTTTCTTCCTCTGCCTGAAAGAGTTAAATATCAGGTATGTAAGTGGCTGACTCAGTCCTGACTCAGACAAGAAGTGACTACAGTGTGACCCTCACTGATAAGAAATTCCAACTATAGAACACTTTCCTAGCAGAAATTGGCTTTTGAGAGCACAAGAGGAATAAAAGGGTCAATAGTTAATACATTTTAGCTCTGGCATACTTCAATGAATGTGTCATTGAGCAAAAACAATAAAACAGTTACAACTTAAAAAGTAGATTTAAACATAAAGTAAGATTGTGGAATATTTTAAAAAGTCATTTAGGAGAAGCAAGATAGATACAATTGTTTATTCCACTAGTTTATTTTTGCCTTGGATGTCCCTTAAAGAACCGAGGGAGGTTAAAGGGAAGGTTCAAGCAAAATAAAAAAAATGAGTTTCACTTACCTGGGGCTTCTACCAGCCCCCTGCAGCCATCCTGTGCCCTCGTAGTCACTCACTGCTGCTCCAGTCCCCCGCCGCCAGCTAGTTCTGCTTCTACCAGCCCCATGCAGCCATCCTGTGCCCTCGTAGTCACTCACTGCTGCTCCAGTCCCCCGCTGGCAGCTTGCCAACCTCGGAGGTCGGTGGGACGCATTGCGTACATTTTTACGCATTCCCGTTAGTGCAGGAATATTAACACATATATTTTTACGCGTTACTGGTTCAATGCGTAAATTTTTACGTATTGAACCAGTAATGCGTAAAAATGTATGTGTTAATGTTCCTGCACTAGCGGGAATGTGTAAAAATGTACGCAATTCGTCCCTGACCTCTGAGGTCAGAAAGCTGCCAGCGGGGGACTGGAGCAGCAGTGAGTGACTACGAGGGCACAGGATGGCTGCATGCGGCTGGTAGAAGCCCCAGGTAAGTGAAACTCATTTCTTTTTTTTGCTTGGACATTCCCTTTGAAGAGGAACTTCAGCCTAAACAAACATACTGGCATTAAGTTACATTAGTTATGTTAATTAAAATAGATAGGTAATATAATCTCTTACCCACCCTGTTTTAAAAGAACAGGCAAATGTTTGATTTCATGGGGGCAGCCATCTTTTTGGCTGAAAGGAGGTAGCAGGGAGTATGAGACATTGTTCCAACTGTCCTGTGTGCTGATCACTCCTCCCAGTTGCTAGGAAACGTGAATAACAACATAGGAAATCCCATCATGTTTTGCAAAGCATCAGGGAAAAAAGCCCGGGCAGTTTTCTTTGATGGGATGGAGCTTAAGCTTTTGTGCAGCTAAAAATAAGGCTTATGTAAGAAAAACAAAGTTCTGATGCTGTGAAACTGTTAAAGAAACCCCAAGCCTTTTCAGTGCTGCTGAGTAGATTTTAAGTCTGGAGGTTCACTTTAAGAAAAAAAAAATCTAACTTTTCTGGATCTGCATTGCTCAGCTCTCTCATGTCTTTCATAATTTTAATAAGAAAATGTCAGAGCCTGCACATGTGTTCCTAGATAGGGTCTGAGCCTGGAGTAGGAGCAAGCTGGGACAGTGGAGATGGGACGCCAGACTCTTCATAGACCCTGGGCAAGCACCGCTAGACCTTTGCAATATGCCAAGTTAAAAGAAGTGAATATGTGAGTGTGCCATAAAGTGTGGTTAGTGTTGTCCTGTAAAGCGGTTTTACCCTATATGCAATTTTTTTTATAGAACTTTGAATATCAAAAAGATTATTAAATGTTGTTTATGAAGAGATCTTCTATGACTATGATGGCTGCTCAAGGGGCCAGGAGGTGTGCTTACTGTGGAAACATAACAAACGCCAGATCCACCTGATGTATTGATTCTATAACGAGAGAGTGGGGTGTGGGGAGCACATATTGCTGAGCACATATCACAGACCACTGGTAAAGCACTTGACTTCAGTTGTAGCAATAATGCACTATGTTCATTATTCGTTTTCATGTAGGTGCTGATAAGTTTTATGGAAAGATATTTCAGGACCATCGATAGAACCTTCAGTTTTATAGAGAGATATTTCAGGACTATGGATACAGCCTTCAGTTTTAGGATTTTAGGACCATTGTAGTCCCTTACACACTCCAATGAGTTCTGGGTCACCATGATCTTGCTGGTTAGTCTGTACCTCTCGGTGTTACAAGCCCTACTCCATAGAGCCAAATTAATCCATGCCATGCACTGATGAGGATCAAACAATCTGAAACAGTCTGTATGCATGTTGGATTATTATGGCTCTGTACAAATTAACAAGATGACACATCATTGCATTCCAGTGGTTCTGGAGGTGTGTTTAGCTTCTAAGGGTAACAATGGTTAATTTGCATATATTCAGCAGTGATGCACTGGGAGACATCTCAAGCTCACTCCAACCTGAATTATCACAAATTCTGTCCGTTTTAGGAAAGCAAACTTTGTTTTTTTCTCAGTTTTATAAAGGGATATTTCAGGACCATGGATACAACCTTCAGTTTTATGGAGAGATATTTCAGGACCATGGATACAACCTTCAGTTTTATGGAGAGATATTTCAGGACCATGGATAGAGCCTTCAGTTTTATGGAGAGATATTTCAGGACCATGGATAGAGCCTTTAGTTTTATGGAGATATTTCATGACCATGGATACAACCTTCAGTTTTATGGAGAGATATTTCAGGACCATGGATAGAGCCTTTAGTTTTATAAAAGGATATTTCAGGACCATGGATACAACCTTCAGTTTTATGGAGAGATATTTCAGGACCAGGGATAGAGCCTTCAGTTTTATGGAGAGATATTTCAGGACCATGGATAGAGCCTTTAGTTTTATGGAGATATTTCAGGACCATGGATACAACCTTCAGTTTTATGGAGAGATATTTCAGGACCATGGATAGAGCCTTCAGTTTTATGGAGAGATATTTCAGGACCATGGATAGAGCCTTTAGTTTTATAAAGGGATATTTCAGGACCATGGATACAACCTTCAGTTTTATGGAGAGATATTTCAGGACCAGGGATAGAGCCTTTAGATTTATGGAGATATTTCAGGACCATGGATAGAACCTTTATTGTGAGGGAGGATTGTTCAGGACCATGGATAGAGCCTTCAGTTTTATGGAGATATTTCAGGACCATGGATACCACCTTCAGTTTTATGGAGAGATATTTCAGAACTATGGAAAAAAAAACTTCAGTTTTATGGAGGGATTAGGAAGAGACTTTCAGGACTTGGCATAGAGTCTACATGTCAAGCATACAAGACTAGTAGAGGACTATTGACAGCAAAAATAAATAAATTACAAAATACAATTTCTAGGGATTATTTTTAAGCCTATGTTTTCAAGGGAACCAGAAGTGAGAGGAATATGTAGGCTGCCATTGTCATTCTCTTATAACCAATGACAGATGTTGGGCTGCCGTGCTGACCTGTGGGCTTCAGTTGTTTTAGAGTCACACACCTCCAAGAAGGATGCAGCCAGTGAAGACAAACCAGAATCAAACCATCTTTTCTGCATTTTAATTTTTAGTAATCAAGCAGTACAGAGGAAGGTCAATGTTGTATGCGTAAGAGGAATTTTAGTGAAAATAGTGTAATAAAAAAAGTGCTTCATTTTTACAATAATTATGTATACATGATTTAGTCTGTGTTTTCCCATTGTAAAATCGTTCCTCTCCCCGATTTACATTCTGACATTTATTACATGGTGACATTTTTTACTGTGGGCAGGTAATGTAGCTGCTGCTAGCTGTTTTGGCAGTTGGAGACAGCTGTAAACAGCTATTTCCTGTCTGTGAACCTTCTTACATTGTGGCAAACTGCCAAAAGTACCGCGGTCCTCAGAGCTTCTTGTGGGAGGGGTTTCACCACAATATCAGTCATACAGCGCCCCCTGATGGTCTGTTTGTGAAAAGCAATAGATTTCTCATGTAAAAGGGGGTATCAGCTACTGATTGGGATAAAGTTTCTCTTTAACAACCCAACAAGACAGCCAACTCCTGGTTGGACAGCCAATCCCAATTGCAAGTTATTTGAAGTTATTTAAAGGGATACTGTAGGGTGGTCGGGGGAAAATGAGTTGAAGTTACCCGGGGCTTCTAATGGTCCCCCACAGACATCCTGTGCCCGTGCAGCCACTCCCCAATGCTCCAGCCCCGCCTCCAGTTCACTTCTGGAATTTCAGACTTCAAAGTCTGAAAACCACTGCGCCTGCGTTTCCGTGTCCTCGATTCCCTTGATGTCACCAGGAGCGTACGGCGCAGGCACAGACCATACTGGGTCTGCGCAGTACACTCCTGGTGACATCAGCGGGAGCTAGGACACGGCAACGCAGGCACAGTGGATTTCTGACTTTAAAGTCTGAAATTCCAGAAGTGAACAGGAGGCGGAGCCGGAACATCGGTGAGTGGCTGCGTGGGCACAGGATGTCTGCGGGGGACCATTAGAAGCCCCGGGTAACTTCAACTCATTTTCCCCCGACCACCTTACAGTATCCCTTTAAAGATTGTGGTGGAACTAGCGTGCATCTAGTAGTGAGCCAAACAGCAGTATAAGAAGTCAGAAAGGTTGACGAGGAATTTGTATAATATTAATTGAAGTAGGAATAATACATTTCCTTAGTTGTGTATTTGTTTAGTACAAAGGTGCTGGATACTCAAAAAGTTTATTCCCTTTGCAGCAAATCCAAAACAAATTATTTGTACCATTTTTAACAGAGAAAGTGCCAGAAGCCAGGCCCATGTTGCATACCAAGGTGCATGGACCCGTATAGAGCCCCCTTGCCCATTTACGTCCCCCCCCCCCAGGCCAAACTTCTGCAATACCAAGCGTAGATATCTCCAGTTGGCTCTGTAAAAGTCCTTCTTTGCATCCAAAGGTAGAAGCAAAGAAGGCCCTTGTGATGATCACATGGTCTCCACCAGACCCAGCGCACTCCTAATGTTATCCATAGTCCCCAGGAAGTGCTAGGGAGGCAGACTTTTACCAGGAAAGATGGTGGTGGCTGCATGTGTTCAGCAGAAGGATGTGCGGTGGCTGCAGCCTGCAAATGGAGACTGTGAGGAAGAGGAGCGTGGGAGCTGGGGTCCTGATGGGTGATGGATGGCACACTCGTATGACCAGAGTGGACTGGGAACAGATGACCCTGAGATGGAGGAGTAGAGAATCGCAGGAGCATGATGAGGTGAGATGTTCTTTGGAGGTATTGCAGTGTCAGCATAGCTGGTGGGCAACAGGGGTTAGAGTAGTGTGGGTGGTGCGGGAAACAGGGGTTAGTGAAGTTTAGTGTAGTGTAGTTGGGGAGTTGCAGGGGTTAGTGTAGCTGTGCAGTGTAGCTGAGATAGAGTTGCTTAGAGTGGGGAAAAGGTCTATAAGATGCCACTGACCCATAGATGCACCAAGTGTAGTATTTTTTATTTTCCTGATTTTTGCCTTCTAAACCTAGGTATGTCTTATAGTCTGGAGCATCTTATAGTCTGATCAATATGGTATTTTAAATTGTCTACCTTACATATTTGAATTAAAATCCTCGGCTCCTCTGCACTGTATGTAAAGCCTGGGAAGTTTAGCTCTTCCTAACAGTCACTCGGTTTGTGCAGATGTGGTAAATAAGCAACAACTGATCTGAGCAACTGATTACTCCTACAAGGAAACAAAACTAAAGTACAGATTCCAGGCCACAAAAATGAAATTCAAACTTGCCATCTTTTTATTTTTTATTTTTTTTAAATCCACAGCAGCCATCAATTTAAAAGGAAAAGGTAATCATTTTAATAACATACATTTGTAAAACAATTTGTGTAGCCAAGAGACATGCTTGTGGTGATATAGTAGAGAGCAGTCCAACCTTGCAGCACTAGGGCGCCTGGTTCAAATCTGGCCCAGGACACTATCTGCATGTACTTTGTCTGTTCTTCTATGTTTGTGTGGGTTTACTTGCCGCCGGAAAATCTAATGAAATTAGGCCAGAGTGTTCTGTACAGGGGTTGATACTACTAATAAAACTCAAATACTTTGGTCACATATTGAAAAGGTCAGCTTCTTTGGAGAAACCCTTGATGCTTGAAAAAATTGAGTGTAGAAGAAGAAATCGATAGTAGAGGCTATGATGAATAGACAGAATATGTGAAGCTATGAAAATGCCTACGCAACAACCGAAAGAACCGAAAGGGTGATTGACAGACACCTCTGGTGTTCAGAAGTTCATATGGTCACGAAGAGTTGGAGTTGACTAAACAAATGTGGTCTATGACTCTTACATCCCCAAAACATACAGATAGGCTAATTGGTCATAGACTATAACAGGAACATAAAAGAATGACTGTCTATATGGTAGGAATTAGATTGTGAGCTCCTCTGAAGGACCATTATTAGTGACATCTCTATATACACTATGTAAAAATGCCGTAGAACATGTTGGCAGGAAATTATGAATGGTTGAAAATGTAAATGTACAATCCAAACAATAATGATTACGAATAGTCAAATTGTATTTTAAAGAGGTGACTCACATCTTTGCAATTTCCTCTTTCGACTTCATTTGACGTCACATACCCAGCTAGCGTTAACTACATTTTCAATTCCGCTTAATTCCCCTGAAGCTGATTGGCTGCTGAAAATAATTGTGATGGAAGCCGACATCTGAACAATAAATTCCGCCATCATTGTCCTAGGGCCGCTGACAAGCCTTGCCTCGTGAACAACGCTATTTCCATTTTTCATAGTTGTAACCACTGTGTGTATAAACACACAAACGCTACTGTAAACCGCTCGAGCGTTCACTCCATCAGCCGAAAACTCGCGGCCGTTAGGCTTACTACCA
Source organism: Hyperolius riggenbachi (assembly GCF_040937935.1). Lineage (NCBI taxonomy): Eukaryota > Metazoa > Chordata > Amphibia > Anura > Hyperoliidae > Hyperolius > Hyperolius riggenbachi. The sequence continues at coordinate 308,736,084 of NC_090652.1, forward strand.
ATCTATGTACTGAGTAAATTAGCTGTAATTGTTTTATAATCGCTACTGTTCAAATGACTTCCATTCACTGCGTGTTTTATTTGGCAGTGGATGTATGAAGTCTATTATGATTAACTTTTTGAGTGATGTTCTTCGGAGGGTCCTGTGGCGAGAAAGCCATTGATTTCTCGACAGAAGTGCAGCTGTTTGAAAAACTTTGCATCTGGCATCAGCGTTCGATAAATTATTCATACAATCAGAGCGAAATGGTGCTATTATGGGTAATAGGAATCATAACCAATAAATAGTGACAATTAAATGCGTTTCTCATTAAAATGTTAATTTGATTGCTTCCATGATGGAAGAATGAAATAAATGTATAATTTCCTGTAAATGTTTTCGGCCAGATTTCTCGTACATCGCCAATTCTCCATCTATGTACGGCCTCCTCTGTTTTCTCTGGTCTAGCATCGCACAAGGGCGTTGTTAGCCCCAAAGATCAGTGGCACATGCCCTGGATCTATTCTGGAGTGCCCTGGATGTCCCCTAGGCAGAGTAGAGGCACCACAGCACCCAGCATGGCATTATAGCACACAGCGTGTCCCACAGAGGCAACATAGCACTAGGGATGCTCATTCGGATTCCACAGAAATGCAATTTCCGAAATTCCGATCGGAAATTGCATTTCCGCATCGGAATGCGGAAATCGGTAATGCAAGTGCGTTAGGCGGATTTCCGCCGGAATTCGTGGAAATTTCCGCCGGAAATCGCGGAAATTCTGCCCGACTTTAACATCGATTTTCTCAAAAACTATAAGGTCTTTTTGAAAACTGTTTTTGCATCTTGTTCAAGAGATTCTGCTTAATAAACCCTGAAAATTTGGTGTTTCTAGGACTTACAGGGGCTTTGCTATTAACCGCTAAAGTCGGAGGATTTTTACTGTAATGTAAAATGCATGCCTATTTTCTGCATTTACATTACAGGAAAAATCCGCCGACTTTAGCGGTTAATAGCAAAGCCCCCTTAAGTCCTAGAAACACCAAATTTTCAGGGTTTATTAAGCAGAATCTCCTGAACAAGATGCAAAAAAGTTTTCAAAAGACCTTATAGTTTTTGAGAAAATCGATGTTAAAGTCGGCAGGAATTTCCACGATTTCTGACGGAAATTCCGCATTGGAATGCGGAAATTGGTAGCGGAAAGCGGAATCGGTATTTGGCAATGGCGGAATGTGGATTTACCGCAGAATCGGAAATTGGCATTTCCGACCATCCCTACATAGCACCCAGCAAGGCACCACAGCACACAACAATGGGGGTTATGCTGAGTACTATGGCGCCTCTATGTGAACATATTGTGTGCTGTGATGCCATGCTGGGTCCTGTGATGCCTCTATGGAGGCATGCAGGGAGCTGTGGTTCTTCTATGGGGGCATGCTTGGAGTTGGGGTGGGGTGGGAGCATAGAAGGGGGTCAACTAGGAGGTCAGGGAATGCTATGGGGGAATGCCAGACAACCTGGCAGGAGGCCAGCCCACCCAGCAGAAAGCCAGTACTGCTAGCACAGAAGCCAAGTAACTCTGCCTAGTTTATGTGATATGCTGCATTTTTTTTTCATTAATGGAGAAAGGGGGCGGGGGGGGGGGGGGTTGGAGCTTCATCAAACATTTTGATGAGCAGGCCTACTTAGACAGCTGTTAAGTTCATGTAAATGTGGCTCCACTCATGACCACACCCACATTCATGCGCATGACCACACCCAATTTTTATCTGGAGTCCCCAAAAGTGGCCCGTATCACTTAGGATCCTAGCAATGCCCCGGGCATCGCACCAGAACTTGCACATCAGATTTGGCTGTAGTCTGTGTGGATTAGATACGGACTATCACACATTTAGGAGAATACTCAGACACTAAATTGTTATTCAGTATGACTATATTAGTATAAAATAGCTCAAACAGGATGATAACCATCACATGAGGAGCTCTCAAGGCTGTGGCAATTACACGCAAATAACCCACATGCCTGTTGGATATGTGGCACCAACAATCTCATTTATTTCGGGATGTGGTTTTGGACACTGGCTATCTGTGAGTGTTGCTTTGTACCCATGCAGACACGGGGAGAACTTACACACTTTGTGTAGATAGTGCCCTGGCAGCGCTGGTTGGCAAGATTGCTAGCCACTATGCCAACATGATGCCTGTTAGGGGACAGGGGACCCTGCCCTTGTGAGCTCACAATGTAGAGGCTGGTGGGGTGAAGACACTAGGGGAGGAGACAGGGAGGTAAGCAGATGAGACAGGGGCCCATATGCAATTCACTTTTTCTCCTGTGTTTTCACAACTTGCCATAAAAGGCCTTTTAAATTCCCAACAAGCAAGAAAATACTTAAATTAATTTTGATAATAATTTCTTAATAGCTTTTTTTTTTTTTCAATTGTAAAATGCTTAAAAGTTACCGTATTTTAAAGAGAGTATGCAAATTATATCCTATGAGATAACTCAGGAGTAAAGGGGGTTGGGCCCTTGGCCAGTATTCAGTTTACTTTATATCCTACGTTTTCTCCCAGGAGATAATTTTTGATATTCTGTTTAAAATAACTTTACCTTTAGAGAAATTACCAAAATGTATGTAAAAAAATACTGTCAAAAGTGATTGCTTTCCGCTGGCTTAAAAAGCATTTTATTGATTAGTATTCACTTTTTTCTCCATCGATTTCTCCAATATTTTCATCCTCTGTTTAAAATAACTTTTTTTTAGCATTCTGCAAATGCCAGCGCCAAAAAGTAGGTGGAAAACTACCATCAAAATTATTTTCTTGCTTGCTGGTGGCTTAAAAGGCATTTTATTGATAAATAGAGATGGCTCGAACTGTTCGCCGGCGAGCAGTATTCTGCAAATGTCGGCTGTTTGCATTTGCGGCGAATAGCGAACATTTGGCGTTTTCGATTAGCCCCTATACATCATCATTGAGCTAAACTTTGACCTCTTACCTCACAGTCAGCAGACACATGGCAACCAATCAGCTAACAAGGTCTTCCTGGACCCCCACCCACTATCAAAAAACAGTTGTGGTGGTCATATTGGATTCATTCTCAGCTGGCTGCTGACTGTTAGTGAGAGCAGGGTCAGACTTGCTGCAGATAGGTAGGGAAAGCATTAGCTAGGCCTGTGTTCTTGGTCCTTACTTGCTGTGAAAGCACTTCAAACAGCCTTTTGAGGGCTATCACATCGGTGTCTTGTGTTTTTTTGTTTGTGTGACACTCCACAGCCCACTGACACCCCGAGCTGTGTGCACACTACTGCTGTTGTCTCATTAAGCTGCAGGCACAGAACCACTCCAGTGTATTATTATGTCACTGTATTCTGATAGTACTATTGCATCTCTCTGTGTGAGACACGCCACAGCCCACTGACACCCAGAGCTGTGCATAATGTGATTCCTGCCCTTTAAGGATTGAAACCGGACTTTGCGTCAACTCTGTAATTTTTGGCGGGACTTTTGGCATGGATCCCCCTCTGTCATGCCCCTGCCCAGGTGCTAGACCCCTTGAAACAACTTTTTCATCACTTTTGTGACCAAAAACAATCTTTGTATGTTTTAAAATTCGCCTGCCCATGGAAGTCTATGGCGGTTCGCCAGATTCGCCTATTCGCGAACAGTTTTCGGAAGTTCGCATTTGCCGTTCGCAAACAGAAAATTCTATGTTCGCGATATCTCTATTGATAAGGTGTGAAAATAGAATAGATAAAATAGAAGAAAACTTATGAGAAAAAGTGAGTTGCATAATGGCCAGCGTGAATAAAATAAGGGTTAATAGGTTGATGCACTAACCGCCGGTAGTATTGCTGTGTGCAGACAGTGCACAGAAGTATAACTATTACCGTGACAGCTGTATACCGCGTGTTACGCGATAACCCACAGAACATGGATGACGTTAATGTTGCTACATTGCTAAAAATTATGCCTGGATAGTTAAAGCTCTTTCGGTGTATAAACTTTATTCTTTAACCTCCCTGGCGGTACGCAGATGCAGTGGCTGCATCCGCGGGAGGGATATTTTTAAATAAAATAATTTGTATTAGTTAGCTAGCACTAGGCTAGCTAACTATGTGCGGCAAGTCCCCCGGCACCTCTCTGACCCCCCGATCGCCGATGGCAATATTTACCCGTCCGCGATCCCGCGAGAGCCGCAGCTTCCCAATTAGCTTCACTTGTCGCTATGGCGATGATCGGACATGACGTCATGATGTCATCGACGTCATGACATCATGCGCAGTCCCAATCCTCCCCATAGCGAAGCCTGGAGCTGATTGGGAGGCTGCCATTGCGGGATCCCTGGGGGTATGTATTGCGGCGGCGATTGATGGGTACTGGAGGGACTTGGGGGGCATAGTTAGCTAGCCAATTGTTAGCTGAAGAATATAAAACAAATTTTATTTTAAAAAATCCTCCCGGGGCCACGCAATCCCCTGCAGTAGATAGACCGACACTGTGTCGGGCTTACCGCCAGGGAGGTTAAAGTGGACCTGTACTCGGAACGTCCTCTCTGCTCTAAAAGCAGGGCCGGTTCTTTCATGAAGCAAGGTGAAACATTTGCATCAGGTGCAGCGATTTCAGGGGTACCATTTTTGTACTGTGTGTAGGTACACTCAGTACAGAAATGTTACCCCTGAAATCTCTGCACCTGATGCATAGAGGAGGAATAGAGGAAAAGTGTGGCTGAAGGTGAGCAGTGTGTTTGTCACAGACTCACAGCCAGCCAGTGTGCTATTGTGTTGAGCTGCAGCATGTCATGTGAGGACATTAAATGAGCAGAGTAAATTGTTGGGTGCTGTGCGATCATTCCAATTCGGGGGGGGGGGGGGGGCAGTTCTAGGCAAAAAAAAAAGTCGAGAACCGGCCCCTGTCTAAAAGAAACACAACAGCATAATAACCTTTAAACAAAAACAGTTCTTTGTTACAGCTGATGCTAATCCTAAAATAAAAAAGCACAGTTTCTGCTTCCTGATTCATGGAAGCAGACATGTTGTTTACATCCTGTGTTTTCAAATGGGCTTATCTGCCATCTCTGCCATAGGCAGTCATGTGACACAGGGGAGAGATCAGATTACAATTTGGGATTAGACACAAATTAACCTCCCTGGCGGTAAGCCCGAGCTGAGCTCGGGCTATGCCGCGCAGGGGGAGATCTCAGCCCCTGGTGGGGCGATTTTTATTCTGTAAATTGCTGTGCGCGCAGCCAGCACTTTGCTAGCCGCGAGCACAGCTGGATCGCCGCCGCTCTGCGGCGATCGGCCGCACGCAGCGGCGAAAGAGGGCCCCCCCCCCCGCCAGAGCCCTGCGCTGCCCGGACCAATGAGTTCCGGGCAGCGCTATGGGCTGGATCGGAGGTGTCTGACGTCAGGACGTCGGCTGACGTCCATGACGTCATCCCGATCGTCGCCATGGCGACAGGAGAAGCCAAACAGGGGAATACGCGTTCCCCTGTTTGCTATAGATGCCGGCGACGATCGCACTAGAGGGACACATGCGCCCTCTAGTGGTGTTTCATGTAGCTACCACTCTGGTAGCTTTACATGAAACAAAAACAAAAAAAATTTAAAAAAAAAGTTTTTTTGCCAATTTGGCAAAAAAAATTAACCGCCAGGGAGGTTAAGTGGAATTAAACAGGCTAAACTCTCTAAATACAAATAGGGTGCATTCCTCTATGTTTTCCTTCTGTCCTGTGCAAGAGTTCCACTTTAAAATGTCAAAGAGAATCCCATCAGCAGACTCAATGATGCCTTTGAGAGATTTTTTTTTCTTTCAGAGTCCAGCGTTCCACTTTATTGCTTTCAGAATTTCTGTGGAAAGAATATGAGGGTCACGCTTTTGCAGTCTCCAGTAGTTAATGGCTGTCACTGCAGTGCTCTCCAGAAAATCCTATATGCTCTTGTAGCTAATATTGCAATCAGTGCGGAACCTCCGATGATAAGCGTAATAACAGAGCCCATTATAATCAGAGAAGTCCTTCTCCAGGGCCTCTCAGTCCTCCGATGGGTCTGCAGTGACATCAAAGCACAACAACACGAGACCTTAAGGAATTCCTGTTTTTCGCCATCACACGCTAATGAAAGCACAATTTATCTGTTTATAGTGACTCATTTCTCCTCATGCTTTATGGAGTGTTCCATTTATAAATCAGGGTCCTCTGAATTGTTTTCTGGAGTGATGATTGCGTTGCCCTCTCCTCGGGACTCGTGTTTCAGCAGTTGTGGTGGCTGAAGATGATGATTACTGATCTTCAGTCTTCAATGTGCAGTACGTCTGCAGGTGAGGTTATCTCTCCAGTGTTAGAGACGTTTACAAAAAGGAAAAGCAAAAATTCTTTGCAAGAGAACAGACACTCTGGCTGTGTGCTTGTATCATTGTGGCACAAGTTAATTTGGGAGCTTGGAAAAGACAATATTAATCACAATCAAAATCATTTATTTTGCCAAGCACGACTGGGTCATGCCTGAAATTGGGCTTGACCTGTACAGGGCTAGTGTATAATAGAACACAGAGTACAAAAACAGCAATTGAAAAACACATGTACACATAGTTTAATCAAAGTTATGTACAAAGTGCAGCAGTACAATTGTGTTCTATCAATTTCCGCTTGTAGAGGAAGGATGGTCAATGGGGAAGGGGGGGGGGGGGGAGAGGAGTGAGTAAAGAGAGTTCAGAGTTCAAAGAGTTGACAGCTGAGTGGAAGAAACTGTTCCTGTGCCCTGAAGTCCTGGTGGAGATGGGCTGGAGTGTAGTCACAAGTTGCATAGGACATCCAGAGAGGAAGTGATTTCCTGATGATCCTCTCCGCCGATCTGATGACCCTCTGTAGTTTGTGCACATACCAGAGTGAGAGGAGGCACGAGGTAGTGGTGGGTGCATGGTACAGGATGCCTACCACCTCATGCCTCCTCTCACTCTGGTATGTGCACAATTTAGCAATTTTGCATTTTTGCACCTTTTTATAGCTGCAATAATAAATTCATACCTGCAGCAGTGCCAGCCTTTCTCTCCACTCTTTTTGACTGCTATCCAATCTTGATGGTTAGAGCACGCTGAAAAGGGACTTTTAAGAAGAGGCACATTTGAAATATACAACCACTTATTGCATGTTCCCCGCAAAATGTATGCTATGCTGCTGTAGTGCCAACCTCCTGCTTTCTGTAGTTTGTGTCTGTCACTGGGAAAGGATCCAATATACCAGACCAGGATGGAGGAGCAGAGGACAGATTTGATTGTGGCAGAGTAGAAGGTCGTCAGGAGTCGTCAGGAGTTTCTGGGCCATACCAAACTTCTGAAGTTGGTGGAGGAAAAATAGCCTCTTATTAACCTCAAGCTTAGTTGATCAGTTGATGTTCCCCCTCCCCAACCTCTAACCCAAAACCTTGTAAAATATTGCCAACCCTTAACCACTTCCGGATTTCCGGATATCAGCCTGATCTGTGCTGCGGGGGCTCTTCAGCCCGCAGCGCAGATCAGATAGCAGGCAGAGCGATCAGTCTTCCCTCCTTTTTTCCCCACTAGGGGGATGTCCTGCTGGGGGGGTCTGATCGCTGCCGCGCTTCTGTGCCTAGCAGGGGGGCTCCTCAAAGCCCCCCTCCGCAGCGCTATTCCTCCCTCTGCCTCCTTCCCTCCCTCCCCTCTTCATTATTGGCTGCGCAGGATGGAAATCCGTCCTGCGCCACCACAGATAGGCTTCAGCCTATCAGATGCCAGCGATCCCCGGCCAATCAGAGGCCGGGGATCGCCGATCTCCTGTATGTAAACAGCGGAGAAGATCTTCCCCCCGTGTTTACATTTACCCTGCCAGCCGCGATCGGAGGCTCGCAGGGTGTTCACGGAGACACCATCCGTGAACTGACATGGAACGTTTCCATGGAAACCGCTTCAGGATTCAGGGGCGTACGCAGAATCCTGAAGTGGTTAAACTCAAACCAAACTGTTAAGTTGATAAAGCCGCTGCTCAGATAATTGTGCACCCCATGACACACTTTGAGCTTCTGAGCCAATAACAGTTCAGTTTGGGAAAAACTTTGATTTCCTTTTAAAAAAAAATTCCTCCTGCAAGAAGTTGCAATCAGCCCTAGTAAGTTGCCTCACTTATACAAGATTGTAATCCACAATCAAACAAATTCACTTTGAATTGTTCCCTTTTTATAATTACGAAACAGAAAGTTAAAAGGAAAATCTGACACACACAAACTTTCATTTTATTACGGAGGTTTTAACTTGGCGTAGCGGCAGGCGGTCTCCGAGAGCAGGTGCCTTGCATCTGAACAGCCACAACAGGTGACAAAGCCTCCCCTGACCCCTGATGGCTACGTTCTATAGAGAACAGGAACAATGTCTGCCCCATTAGGCTTCCTAATGCCAAAGAGGTGGTTTAAACCTGTATAATGAGACCTGTTTGGAGAAAAGCTTATCCTTTACTAATTGGTTCCCTGGCTGAGTGGAAATTTGATGAAAGTGTTAGCTGGACGCAACGAGTAAAACCGACATTGCAATTAACTTCCTTTTCAGAGCCTTGGTTACAAATTATTCCACAGGAACAATATGTACATAAAATGATTGAATGCACAAGCCTTAACCGCTTCCTGGATTTAGTGCGACTGCGAGCTTTACACAGAAGACGACATATCGGCTACTAATCCCAGGCTATGGAGTACGACTTACTGCAAGGAGCAAGTTAACTGTTTACGTGGAGGCCATGTCCATGCCATGCACTGTACAGTTTCTCTGCAGCCCCTCCCAGGGCTGGCACTGCCATAGAGGCAAAGGACGCGCCCGACCTCTGCATGGACCCCGCACTGCCAGCCCTGCCAAATGCTGCTTCCCTTGCTTGCACTGCTCCCCGGGGCCCTTGACTGTGAAGCTGTAGCAGTAATTACTCACCTGTCCTTGCGGGTGGTGGCTGCACAGTCCAGACACTCTAGTAGTGAACAAGTGGTTATAGGCAGCACCCAACCATCTAGATGCGACGTGCTATTGGTCGTTGTCCCTCTTTCTCCAGGAACAGCAAGCAGGAACTCCAAGAGAAGAGACCCAGCACCGTCTTCAAGTGTATTATAAGCTCTTTTATTTATTTAAGGCATCAAAAAGACAAAAAGGGCAAGTCTGTGCGACGTTTCGAGAGGCGACTCCTCTCTTTCTCAAGCTGACAAGCCCTCTGAATACATGAGACACAATCAGCCTTAAACAGTCCTTGCTCCACTAGGGAGCCAATCAAAATGGTCTGGACGCCCTGTCATCAACCAATTAGGTTAAGTTCCTGCTTGCAGGCCCTCCCATCTGGTGGAGGACCTGATAGGGAACTACATTTATTTATACACTCCAATCATTTTAAAATGGCCGCTAGAGGGCCGACCAATGGGGGTAGAGCATGTTCTGAATAGAAAAAACGTCATTTAACCGTCATGCGGAAATCCGCATTGAAAATCCGCATGTGGTTGCGTTCAATGCGTATGCGTAAAAACGTACGCGTAAAAACCATATTCCAATACTATGACCACGCGGAAATCCGCATTGGATATCCGCATATGGTTAAAATTAATGCGTATGCGTAAAAACGTACGCTGCTATAAGCTCCTCTTCCCCCCGACCGGCGGCCACCAATTGTGGCCGCAGGTCGGGAAGGATCGGGAAAAAAAGAAAACAGAACCAACCCAAAAAGAAGACTCCAGGCGTCCAAACCAAACAATAAACAACAAGACATCTATCTATAAACACATGGACCCAACTTGCACTCCCGGTTAAGACCCCCTGGACCAAGGGCATCCAGCTTCCTAATCCAAAACAACTCCCGTCTCAATAATAATTTGACCCTATCACGCCCCCTGCGTGGTGGGGGGACAAAGTCAATCACCTGGACCCTCAACTGGCTAACATTATGGCGACAGGCAGAAAAATGGCTAGCAACCGCTTGTTCAGATGTGCCCGAGCGGATAGCTGACTTATGCGCAGAGATGCGCATTTTAAGTATCTGTGTGGTCATCCCCACATAAATCAATCCGCAAGGGCAGCGAAGAAGATATACAACATATGCAGAGTCACATGTGTAATAACCATTAATTGAAAAACGTTTCCCTGTAGTAGGGTGTGTAAAAGTATCTCCTTTAACAATGGAATTACACATATGACACGACAAACAGGGAAAAGTCCCTTTTCTTATAGTAGTTAAATTGGCAGTTCGAGAGCCAATATCTGCCCTCACCAAAGTGTCACCAACTGTAGGAGCCCGTCTATATGACATAAGTGGATATTCCTGAAATTCCCTAACCTGTGGAAAACCTTGTTTTAATAAAGGCCAATGTTTCCTAACAATTTTCTCAATTTGTTTGGAATTGGTTGAAAAAGTAGTGACCAGAGGAATCCGATCGATCTGTCTGGAGCGTGATCTTTTAATTGGGGAGGATCGGCTAAAGGGATTGCACAAATCTAGAGGATAATCTCTTTGAATAAATCTATTGGCCATTTCCTTCAGACGTGTATCACTCAATGTAGCATCAGACACTATTCTATTGACACATTCAAATTGATTTTTTGGAATGTTATTGGCAATATGGGAAGGATGGAAACTTCTATAATGGAGTAACGCATTTCTATTAGTAGATTTCCTAAATATATCAGTGGTCAATTTTCCACCAGTTGGTGGAAAATTGACCACCGATATATTTAGGAAATCTACTGATAGAAATGCGTTACTCCATTATAGAAGTTTCCATCCTTCCCATGTTGCCAATAACATTCCAAAAAATCAATTTGAACGTGTCAATAGAATAGTGTCTGATGCTACATTGAGAGATACACGTCTGAAGGAAATGGCCAATAGATTTATTCAAATAGATTATCCTCTAGATTTGTGCAATCCCTTTAGCCGATCCTCCCCAATTAAAAGATCACGCTCCAGACAGATCGATCGGATTCCTCTGGTCACTACTTTTTCAACCAATTCCAAACAAATTGAGAAAATTGTTAGGAAACATTGGCCTTTATTAAAACAAGGTTTTCCACAGGTTAGGGAATTTCAGGAATATCCACTTATGTCATATAGACGGGCTCCTACAGTTGGTGACACTTTGGTGAGGGCAGATATTGGCTCTCGAACTGCCAATTTAACTACTACAAGAAAAGGGACTTTTCCCTGTTTGTCGTGTCATATGTGTAATTCCATTGTTAAAGGAGATACTTTTACACACCCTACTACAGGGAAACCTTTTTCAATTAATGGTTATTACACATGTGACTCTGCATATGTTGTATATCTTCTTCGCTGCCCTTGCGGATTGATTTATGTGGGGATGACCACACAGATACTTAAAATGCGCATCTCTGCGCATAAGTCAGCTATCCGCTCGGGCACATCTGAACAAGCGGTTGCTAGCCATTTTTCTGCCTGTCGCCATAATGTTAGCCAGTTGAGGGTCCAGGTGATTGACTCTGTCCCCCCACCACGCAGGGGGGGTGATAGGGTCAAATTATTATTGAGACGGGAGTTGTTTTGGATTAGGAAGCTGGATGCCCTTGGTCCAGGGGGTCTTAACCGGGAGTGCGAGTTGGGTCCATGTGTTTATAGATAGATGTCTTGTTGTTTATTGTTTGGTCTGGACGCCTGGAGTCTTCTTTTTGGGTTGGTTCTGTTTTCTTTTTTTCCCGATCCTTCCCGACCTGCGGCCACAATTGGTGGCCGCCGGTCGGGGGGGAGAGGAGCTTATAGCAGCGTACGTTTTTACGCATAAGCATTAATTTTAACCATATGCGGATATCCAATGCGGATTTCCGCGTGGTCATAGTATTGGAATATGGTTTTTACGCGTGCGTTTTTACGCATACACATTGAACGCAACCACATGCGGATTTTCAATGCGGATTTCTGCATGGCGGTTAAATGACGTTTTTTCTATTCAGAACATGCTCTACCCCCATTGGTCGGCCCTCTAGCGGCCATTTTAAAATGATTGGAGTGTATAAATAAATGTAGTTCCCTATCAGGTCCTCCACCAGATGGGAGGGCCTGCAAGCAGGAACTTAACCTAATTGGTTGATGACAGGGCGTCCAGACCATTTTGATTGGCTCCCTAGTGGAGCAAGGACTATTTAAGGCTGATTGTGTCTCATGTATTCAGAGGGCTTGTCAGCTTGAGAAAGAGAGGAGTCGCCTCTCGAAACGTCGCACAGACTTGCCCTTTTTGTCTTTTTGATGCCTTAAATAAATAAAAGAGCTTATAATACACTTGAAGACGGTGCTGGGTCTCTTCTCTTGGAGTCCAGACACTCTAGCCACACTGCCCTCCTCCTTCTCTATGACCCAGTGTGTGCTATGTGTAAACTCGCACCAGACCAAGGGGCAAGGGCACCGGAGAACACATCGGTAATGGCTTCAGTTTGCCCCAGGGCCCAGAGCACCTTAAACTGGCCCTGCAGCCCCCCCCCCCCCCCATCCCTAACACAAAGTGTACCCCATTCATTCTTAGAACGTGCTCCAAGAAAGACTCATATAAATTAAGACTTTGCATACATTAAGCAATCTTTTTAATTTAAATTCACAGTATTTCCTGTTGCCCTTTCCATGTGTACACTTTAAACCCAAAATTCAATCCTATAAGGGTAAATAAAAGAAAATCATTTTCCTGTTCTAAATGTCAGAGGCCCTTATTCAATTTAATTTTTCTCCTGTGTTTTCTCTGGGAGATAATTTTTCATCTTTACTTTAACATAATTTTTCAGAACTCTACAGTTAAAAAAGTACCAAAAAGTAGATGACAAAGTACTGCCAAAATTATTCTGAGTATTTTCTCTCTTGCCGGTGGTTTCAAAGGCATTTTATTGGCAAGGGTCAAAACATCACCTTGGAGAAAACTCAGGAGAAAAAGTTAATTACCTATGGGCCAGTGACTTTTGGGAGAGCACCAAATATCAGAAAATGTTTGTACATGTACAGTAATAAATCTCGGTGACTTTTTATAAAATTTCCAAAAATTACCAAAACTTAGTCAACAACTTTAAATCTCTGAATCCTGGACAGTACAAAGAAGGAGGAGATCTTGAGAGGGCAACAACAGCCATTCTGGGGGCCCTGGGGGTGGGGGTGGGGTGGTAAATGTATTGTGAGGAGGTAGGAGGCCCCGCAGGCTGATTTTGTGCAAAGGTCCCATTGCACCTTGAACTGGCCCTGACACTCACACATGAAGGGGGAGCACAGCCATGAGAACATATCCAGCATGCTCTTGTCAGATATGTTCAGAGGGTCTCTGTGCAGAACCAGTGGGATTTTGGAGGCGATAGGAAGCCACTGGACTATTCAGGGGCTTTTTTTCTGGTTAGGTAAATATCTAACTTTTTTTCAGTTTTTTTTTTTTTAAAGTAGACCTAAACTCAGAATGTCTTCTCTGCTCTAAAATATACACAGCAGCATAATAACCTGTAAACAAAAAACATTTCTTTGTTACAGTTGATACAAATCCTAAAATAAATCTACACTGTTTCTACTTCCTGATCAAAGGAAACAGACATATTATTGACACCTTTCAAATGAGCTTATCTGCTATCTCTGCCATGGCAGTCATGTGACACATCTGAGAGATCAAATTTCAACTTTTCAGGGGCATTGCTAGGATCCTAAGAGACACTTTTGGCCACTCCAGTCGCAAAATGGGTGTGGCCATGCACCAGACTGTGGTTGTGGTCATGGGTGGAGCCAAATTTACATGAACTCAACAGCAGTAGTGGGCCTGCCCAGCAAAATGTTTAATAAAGCCCCTTCTCCGCTAATACAGAAAAAATGGCACCACAGCACCCAGTATGCCCACATAGAGGCAACACAGAACCCAGCATAACCCCAGTTGATGCTCCACAGCTCCCAGCATGCCCACCATTGAGGCACCACCGTTGACATCCTGGGCACCTCAGAATAGATCCGGGGCACGTGCCACTGATCTTTGGGACTAGTAATGCGTCTGCAACTTGTGATTATTCACAATTGAGGTGGAATTAGACAGGCTAAACTCTCTAAATACATACAGGGTGCATTTCTCTCTGTTTTCCTCCTGTCCTGTGCAAGAGTTCAGGTCTACTTAAGCAAAGAATTGAGATAATTACCTCAGTAGTGGGAAGCCCCTGGGTAGTCCAGACTGCTCATGCATGAGTAAGGTCTGTGCATGTGCAATAGGATGAAGCCACTCATGCATGAGTAAGGTCTGTGCATGCCCAATAGGATGAAGCCACTCATGCATGAGTAAGGTATGTGCATGCCCAATAGGATGAAGCCACTCATGCATGAGTAAGGTCTGTGCATGCCCAATAGGATGAAGTCGCTCATGCATGAGTAAGGTCTGTGCATGCCCAATAGGATGAAGTCGCTCATGCATGAGTAAGGTCTGTGCATGCCCAATAGGATGAAGCCACTCATGCATGAGTAAGGTCTGTGCATGCCCAATAGGATGAAGCCGCTCATACATGAGTAAGGTCTGTGCATGCCCAATAGGATGAAGTCGCTCATACATGAGTAAGGTCTGTGCATGCCCAATAGGATGAAGCCACTCATGCATGAGTAAGGTCTGTGCATGCCCAATAGGATGAAGCCACTCATGCATGAGTAAGGTCTGTGCATGCCCAATAGGATGAAGCCACTCATGCATGAGTAAGGTCTGTGCATGCCCAATAGGATGAAGCCACTCATGCATGAGTAAGGTCTGTGCATGCCCAATAGGATGAAGCCACTTATGCATGAGTAAGGTCTGTGCATGCCCAATAGGATGAAGCCACTCATGCATGAGTAAGGTCTGTGCATGCCCAATAGGATGAAGCCACTCATGCATGAGTAAGGTCTGTGCATTCCCAATAGGATGAAGCCACTCATGCATGAGTAAGGTCTGTGCATTCCCAATAGGATGAAATCGCTCATGCATGAGTAAGGTCTGTGCATTCCCAATAGGATGAAGCCACTCATGCATGAGTAAGGTCTGTGCATGCCCAATAGGATGAAGTCGCTCATGCATGAGTAAGGTCTGTGCATGCCCAATAGGATGAAGCCACTCATGCATGAGTAAGGTCTGTGCATGCCCAATAGGATGAAGCCACTCATGCATGAGTAAGGTCTGTGCATGCCCAATAGGATGAAGCCACTCATGCATGAGTAAGGTCTGTGCATGCCCAATAGGATGAAGCCACTCATGCATGAGTAAGGTCTGTGCATGCCCAATAGGATGAAGCCACTCATGCATGAGTAAGGTCTGTGCATGCCCAATAGGATGAAGCCACTCATGCATGAGTAAGGTCTGTGCATGCCCAATAGGATGAAGCCACTTATGCATGAGTAAGGTCTGTGCATGCCCAATAGGATGAAGCCACTCATGCATGAGTAAGGTCTGTGCATGCCCAATAGGATGAAGCCACTCATGCATGAGTAAGGTCTGTGCATGCCCAATAGGATGAAGCCACTCATGCATGAGTAAGGTATGTGCATGCCCAATAGGATGAAGCCACTCATGCATGAGTAAGGTATGTGCATGCCCAATAGGATGAAGTCGCTCATGCATGAGTAAGGTATGTGCATGCCCAATAGGATGAAGTCGCTCATGCATGAGTAAGGTCTGTGCATGCCCAATAGGATGAAGTCGCTCATGCATGAGTAAGGTCTGTGCATGCCCAATAGGATGAAGTCGCTCATGCATGAGTAAGGTCTGTGCATGCCCAATAGGATGAAGCCACTCATGCATGAGTAAGGTCTGTGCATGTGCAATAGGATGAAGCCACTCATGCATGAGTAAGGTCTGTGCATGCCCAATAGGATGAAGTCGCTCATGTATGGCTTTTTACTATGTGCACTAGAACTATGTTCTATTGCACATAAGCGGAATCTTACGCCTGCATGTCTAGTAGAAATGAGCTCGTAGATGGATGAGAGTGCAGCCGCAAGGAGAAGAGAGTCATTTGTAGAGATGGTCGAAAATGCCAATTTCAGATTCTGCAGAAATTTCGATTTCCACCAATGCCAATTCTGTATATTACTGATTTCTGATTTCCGACTCTGATTTCTAAGCAGTCTTTTTTTCTTGTCATTCTTTGCATTCTCTGATTGGCCAAAAACTTCCAAGTTAACTCTGCATTTTCTGACTGGTCCGATGCTTCCAAGTTCTGTGATTGGGTTAAAATGACTGATTTGCGGTAATGCAGTATTGCTGCAAAAATCAGTTTTCCGGGTTCCGTTTTTCTAGTTCTGATCGGAAATTCAAAAATTTAATTTCTGCAAAAATCGGAATGAGCATTCTTGAAGAGGATCTAGAAGCCTGTGGACCACCCCCACTACTGAGCTAAGTATCCAGAACCTCCTCCCCCCATCAAAGGTTAGCTTTAACCACTTCACATCCAGACCTTGTTTCCCCCTTATGGACCAGAGCAGTTTTTACATTTTAGCTATGCTCCTATTTAATCAACAATAACTTTATTCCTACTTATGACACCTGAATGAAATATATATTATTTTTTTACAAAACAAACCAAACTTTCACTGTATGGAATTTTTTTCCCTTGAACAATTTTGTTTTCTATGTATTTTAATGGGAAAAAATAAAAATAAATAGAAAAAAAACACATTATTTCTCAGTTTTACCAATTTCAGTTTAAAAATAAAAAGTGCTACTGTAGTTAAAAAACATAAATTCTGTTTGGCTATTTCTACCGTTTATCAAAAAACTTAAATTATGTTCCTGTCACAATTTATGGTGAAGATATTTGATTCTGAAATTATGCTACAGAGGGTGTTTTTCATTATGAGCTGAGAAAATAAAGGCATTTTTAATGGTAAAAATCAATGTTATTGGCTCAGGGAATATATAGGTTCCCTTTCACCAATTACTGTAGCAACAGATGGTGCCAGGGGTGTGTACAGGAGCAAGCCCAATCCTGCACAATTGTGCTTCAGCCACATGACTTATATCTACGTCCTCGTGGCTTAGCTGAAGTCACAGAGGATATAGATATACTGTAGGGGTGGATAAAGTGGTTAAACACATCTACATAACTCAGTTTCTACATTATGGAGGGCATGCTGGGGTGATGTAATACTTTGGTAGTGATTGCAATAAGGATGGTAGAAGGAAGGTTAGGAGCAGAGTGTTTTCTATCTTAAGAAGATTCATGTTTGAGACTGTGGTACTCAATTTGTAATTGCAATTAGTTAACACTTAGTGTCCAACAAGACAGAATTTTCTGCTTTTCCGATGGTTCCTATTTAAAACTCAGTAGTGAAGAGGAATTCTAGCGAAAAGGGGAAAAAATAAATCAATACATTGCAGAGTGAGAAGTTAAAAAAACAGAAGAGAGATCAAGAAATGATTCATATTCGCCATGTCATTTGTTCTTGTTGTTTGATCCACAATCAGTCTGCAGGTCATCATCTTTACTTCTAGCAGACTAAAACAGACAGCACCAACTGCCATTATCACACCCACTAACAATGCGATAGGCTAAAAGGTTGTTTTTTATATAGATATACAGTACATACAATATGCACAGAGTGAGATACTGGTTTCTTGGCAATTGGACACAGCTGTTATTTTGCACAATGCAGTGAGGTTCATAGACAGGAAACTGTCAGGACCATGGCCATGACATCACACTGTGGGAGGGGTTTCACCACAATATCAGCCATACAAACCCCCTGATGAGCTATTTGAGAAAAGGTAAAGATTTCTCGTGGGAAAGGGGGTATCGGCTATCAGCTACGGCCTGGGATGAAGTTCAATCCTTAGTTACAGTTCCTCTTCAAAAAAAAAAAGAAAAAAAGAGAGAGAGCAATTTAGTTAAAGGACCACTATTGAGAAAAATAGTAAAATAAATGTATATGCATATATATAACTTGTACATTTGACCGAGAGTAAAAGGTCCTATAAATTACATTTTTCCTATGTTGCTGTCACTTACAGTAGGTAGTAAACGTCTGACAAACCTGTCAACTTGTCAGGTTTTTGACTAGTCCATCTCCTCACTGTGGAGTTTCAGGGTAATCTTTATTTTCAGAAGCACTTCCTAAGCAGCTATTGCTTAGTCAAAGGGTCAGAATAGTGAGCAAGTGTCTAGGAAAACTGGGCAGCTGTGAGGAAACGCGGAAAAGCCGCTGCAAGTGCTCAGAGTGAGGCGGCTGTTTCCGCGTCCAACATGGCGGCACAACGCGAAGAAACCGCCGCATGCCGCAGGTGGAGTCCGCGTTGGATGCGGCGGATTGCGTGCATAGCAATACTACTGACATTGTGGTTGGAAGCGGGGAAGCCGCCGCTTGCTTGGAGAGCAGTGCGGCGGCCCCCGCGCCCGAATCAGCGGATACATTGCAAAACATGTCTGGTGTGGCTGGGACTGCTAGTCCACACAGGTTCAGAAGGACGCGCGCGCGCTGAGAGGCAGAGCTTATATGACAGCCAGAGAAGAGTCAGCTGACCAAGCTGGTCAGCTGACATTTTTACCACCTTCCATTGGTCCAGCACTTAGGGGTGGCGCTGGAGAGCGCTATAGTATATATACTGGGTGCTGGTCATTTCTCTGGTGTCTGGCATTGCGATCACTACGTGGTAGCACTCAGACCTTGTCTGTTTCTGTGTTCTAGCATAGTTTCCAAAGGTGTTGATGATCAAGGAGCTCACACCTTAGCATTAGGAATATTGAACTGTATTATTTGTTATGACCTTTTGCCTGCCTGACTATTCCTCTGAACTCTGATTCTGTACCTTGCTATTTCTGAAATCCTGTTGCCAAACTCTGCTCGTTCCTGGACTCTGTATTTGCCTCCTGATTCTGTACCTTGCTATTCTGATACTCCGTTGCCAAACCCTGCCTGTTCATTGGATTCCGTATCTGTCTCCTGAATCTGTACCTTATCTGTCTGTGTGATAACGACCTGGCTTGCCCGACCTCGAGAACTGGCCTTACTGTTAGAGGCAGTTCCCAGACCTGTTAGTGACACCCTCTCACTGGTGTCACTCACGCTCTGTCCTTCCTACTTTCAGCTCAGCCCCTCCTCCGGGAGAGTCTAGGCCAATGGAAGGAACATACTTCTGTGCAGTACTCCTTACTGCTTCTGTACCTTCTCCTGAGGTGCAGTACTCAAAGAATTACTGTTGCACCAACACTCGCATTTTTCAGGTCTCCAGAGGTTAGTAGATACATCTGATTATCGGAGATACTGCAGATCATCAATAATCGGGTATATTCTGTATTCTCAGTGATACTGCAGTTCATCGGTAATCAGACCCTCTCTGTGTTACACCGATCGTTACAGCAGCATCTTTGTATAGATCCTTTCCAAGGAGTGTTCTTGTAACGAACAAAAGGAAACACTGAGAATCTCCCCAAGAGAAGATGGACTGGTCCAAAGCCTGTCAAATTGCTACTACCTTCTGTAAGTTATAGAAACATAGGACAAATGTCATTTATGTCATTTTTCTCTAGGAGAAATGCATACTTCTTATGTAAGCGTAAACTTCACCTCCAGGGGTTTTTCCCCCTTAAAAAAACAGAACAATTTTCACCTGTCAGCGCCCCTTCCATTCATCTGCCTATAACTATATTACTACTTATCACAACAAAACAATCTATACCTTGTTTTTTTTCGCCATAAGGCTTTCTTTGGGGGTACTTTTTGCTAAGAATTATTTTATTGTAACTGCATTTTAACAGGAAAATTAAGAAACATATTGAAAAAATTAATTATTTCTCAGTTCTCGGCCAGCATAGTTTTAAAATAATACATGCTACCTCTATTAAAACCCACACATTTTATTTGGCCATTTGTCCTGGTTATTGCAACGTTTAAAGTTTTTTTCCTAGTACAGTTTATTACTGCCACCGGCTAATGATCAGCAGTAACGAGTGTGGAACCGCACGCGGGGTGGGTGGTAGGCGAGGGGCGGGGTGCATGGCGGGGAGGGACGTAGTAGCAGAAGATATGGGAAAATGCAGGGAAGTAGTTACGTGTCCAGGGGAGGGGAAGTGGTTAAATCTTACAATTCTTTGCGATAGTTGTCTTTTGAAATATAATCTATGTAGGCAATATGCTCGAGGTAATTGGTTTTAATACATAGTCAGAACTCTTCTCACTAGCACACGGCAGAGATTTTTAAGATGCTGAAAATTAATCGCATTCACACAATTTAATTATCTGAAAATGAACTGCGACGAAGAGCTGATATCTGGTGACAGGAAGTGATTGAAATCTATCACGGTTTATGACGTCTGAATCTGCGATAAATGTATCAGCACTGTAAGTTAGCTGCCTTAAGTGGTTATTATCCATACCGCGCTTCAAAATATATGAGTTACTATGAGTTATGTAGACCAAAGAAGCTGCTCTGTTAGCTGGTTGCAATTATTAGTATTGTTAAGCTTGCATTTTTTATGATGTTTATGTTGCATAGAAATTTTGGTGCAAAATCAAAATTCACAGTTAAAGTTAACTTGCACTTAAAGGGAACCTTAACTGAGAGGAATAAGGATGTTTCCTTGAAAACAATACCAGTTGCCTGACTCTCCTGCTGACCAATTTGCTGCAGTAGTATCTGGATCTCACACCTGAAACAAGCATGCAGCTAATCCAGTCTGACTTCAGTCAGAGCACCTAATCTGCATGCTTGTTCAGGGGCTGTGGCTAAAAGTATTAGAGACACAGGATCAGCAGGAGAACCTGGAAAATGGTATTATTTTAAAATAAAAAATCCATATCCTTCTCAGTTTAGGTTCCCTTTAAAGTTGGATAAAACTCTGACATAACAATCAATAAAAGTGTGTTTTCCTACTTTTTATTACACATACAGTTATCATATTTGCTTGTGTGCACTAGTGAAATAGTCTTTTTACAAATGTAAAATTCCTAAAGTACAGTTTACCTGCTCTGAAAGCTGCCATTGCATTTTACTGCATAGCTGCTGTATGTATGTAATAAAATCTATCTAGGCGATCACTTCTCAACTGCACACCTACTACCGTAGAAGCAGAAAGAGCTCAGTTTCAGCACTTTGCTAATGTTTTTTAAATGTATCTGAGAAAGGAATGTAAATAAAAGATAATGTTATAACCTCTTCATGCAGCCAGAAGCTGAAGCAAGCTGCTTTCCACTGAAGAACAAAATGTTCTGTTAAACAGTTTGAATGCTGTTCTGGTACATTTTTTTTTTGTGGCTAAAAGGGATAAAAAGGAGTCACCGAGAGCCCAATATAGTGTAGTATGTACTGGAATTTGTGAAAATGAAAGGGTAAGTATAGTGTTACACTCACCAACTCCCCTCCACCAGGGTTGGACACAATAATTGTACAGTTGTACAGAGGTGCCAAAAGTATAAAAAGAGGTAATTTTTTTTTTAAAAGAACACTGGGGGGTTAGTGGTGGACTTACCTCCCCAAAACAAACACCAGATGCTGTTGATTATTTCAACCATTTAGTAGTTTATTTACATACTCCGGCACCCACCCAGAGGAGGCATGTGTTATCATTGCACATAAGGGAATAGGCATGGTTTAGTTGCTCTCCCCCCCCCCCCCCACCATCCACCATCCACCACTAATTGAACTGCTCTGATGGCCTCTTCCTCCACAGACGTGGCCAAATTTGTGGGCAGGCCACATAGGCTGTGGCCATGGGTGGAAACATGGCTGTGGTGCTATTGCACCTGACAGCAGATTAGCTGTTTCATAATGTGAGGTGTCCTCGCCTCCCCCCAGTAAGGTTCTCCTCACTTGCTGCACAGCCTGCACTGCATACAGAGCGGATCATCAGCGGTGTAGGCTTTGCCTGATCTAAGCGGTGCCCAATGACGTTGCGGTATACAGGAAGTTATCGCTGTTCAGTGACTTCCTGTAGACTGCATCATCAGGCGGGCCAGCGTCGAGGACATAAGCACCTCACATTATGAAACAGCTGATCTGCTAGAATGTGAGCCTGTGTGTGCAGCCTGTGTGTGATTTACATCCTCCCACTCGGACAGCCCAACGTGCAGCAAGGGAACTGAATCAAGGCCAGATGTCAGGTACATCTACACCCCCTTACACATACCTTTGCTTTCTCCCCAACCCTCCTAGCACCTCCTGGCAATTAGTGATTATCGTAATAAGCTAATTATGATTACACAATATTTCACATTAATTTTAGCAATTACGCCTATACGTAATTACGATTTGTAAATTCAATTGATGTTGTATAGTCATTCGTAATTTCGCATAAAATTTCATATAATTTTTGCGTAATTTCATGCCGACTTTGGCGGTGAATAGCAGAGCCCCCATTCAAGCTATTGACACCAAAATTGCTACATATGTTAGTGTCGAAAAGAAGACAGTTTAAAAAAAAAAATGATTTGCATTTTCAAAATGGATTTTCTCAAAAACTACAAAGTCTTTGTGATGGGGGAGTGGGATGGTGCGGCTGGTGATAGTGGGCCTTGGGTGGTATACAGTACAAATCTGGCCCTGGGTCCACAGAGTCCAGATCACCCTCACTGCACTACCCGGCGCGACATACTTCAGACCTCAGATCAGCAGCGACCGGCAGTGAAGAGACAGGGAAGCGGTGCTCCTAGTATTTGTGCATATACAGGAAGTAAGTTACTTCCTGTATATGCGCTGCTACTAGGAGCACCGCTCTCCTAATAAGTCACCCCTCCTCACTAAGAAAATAAATACAAATTCAGAAATCACAGATGACCCAGAAAAAGGCAAACTAACCTGTGAAACTGTCCTCATGACAATCTGACCGTTCTTCAGATCAGCATCTTCAGTCTACTTTTAGAAATGGAATTGACCAGGCATATTTGTTATTTTTTTACGAATACATAAATCTCTGTGAAGTCATTAACTGTATCTTCTGAAAATGTTTCTGATGCAAAACTACTCCATAGTTTGAAGCCCTTAAAATAATGAATCCTTTTTATCTTACCAGTTCCAATCACTTTTTTCTTTAAATTCATCAGTCACCCTAAAGCCTTCTGGGTACAGGATATTAGGGAAGTTGTTCAATCCTGATATCTCAGCTTCCTGTTTCCCCATGTGGCCTTTTGTGCCCCTGATCCCAGCACTGAATCTTATTCTATCCTCATTCACTAGTACCATAGCTCCCAACTGCCCCTGTTTTGGAGGGACAGTCCCTCTTTGGGAGCCCTGTCCCTCTTTCCTCCTCATTTGTCCCTCTTTCAGGACTTTGTTCCTCTTTCTATATAAATATATATATTTCTCTACTAAAAAAATGTGTTTGATGGACTCTAAACTTTATTCCCGTCCTTTATATTGATATATTTCTAATTTTAAAATGTTAATATGAAGGAAAATGAACCAGGATAGAAAGGACCAGTGTGGTTTGAATTATAAAACAACATATTTTTCTTATGAGATCTTTACGGTGTGCGTGACTAGGGTTGTGTCGGTGGCGTGATCAGTGGTGTGGCAGGGGCGTGGCTTAAGTGTCCCTCTTTCTCATCTCAAAAAGTTGGGAGGTATGTCCACTACCATACCATAATTCAAATTCTAACCTCTCAACTTCCTTCAACATATAGGGAAGGAGACTCTTGATAATTGCTTTAGAGTGGTCTGAACCCAGATAGGCTGCCAAATACTAATTGTATTTGTAAAGTTTGCAAATAACTTGCTATCTCACCTCACCTAGTATTCCTATCCTACATAGCACTAAGAAGTGAATTCAAGAATGCTCCTCAAACTCCTCTACAGGGGTCCTCAAGATTAGGGGACAGATGCTCCCAACATCTTACTGAGTGAGCAACACTGCATCTCCTTGCACTGGCTTAAAGTGTACCAGAGATGGTACACTATCGCTAATTTATACTTACCTGGGGCTTCCTCCAGCCTCATGAGCAGCATTGAGTCCCTCACCATCTTCTTCAGCCCCTCTGGTCTGGTGGTACGACTCTTGGTAATCCGGTCAGTCGCCGCTAGTCGAGGGCTTCTACGCATGTGTGGCTCAGCTGTGTGTGCCCCCGCTGCTCCCCCAGAGCGGTTTGCGCTTGTGCAGTACTTGTGCACAGGCACAGAATGCTCCAGGGGATGGTAGTGCAACGAGAGGTGTGCGTGCGGCCCAACCACGTATGTGCAGATGCCAATGACTGCTTGGATTACTGGGAACTGTAGCGGCTTAATGGGGGGGCCCCCCTAAGAGGATGGCGAGGGACTCAGTGCTGCTCATCAGTAAAGAAAATATTTTTTTGGGAAAAAACGCATATAAAAACACATGGAAAATGCATGAAAAACATTTACCATTGCGTTCCCATTGATTTATATTATGTGCGTTTTGGCAGCATTCCAGCACAATATGCAAAAAAAACCCAGCGTTTTTGAAACACAGCTTTGAAAACGCAGAACAAAATACATATACGTTTTTATTTGCGTTTTCCTGGGGCCCATAGACTTTCATTAGAGGCAGAAATGCAGCGTTTTCCACAATGCTAGCGTTTCTGCTATGTGTGCGCCCAGCCTCATGAACCACATAGATCACAAATTTTCACGCGTAATTGCGAATTTGCGCTTGTGACAATGTGCGAAAAACACACGTGCAAAAACACTAACGCGGCCGTGCTATGAGTTAGCACGGTTTAGTGAATCAAGCCTATGGTGTGCATAAAACCGATAAACGAGTGTCCTCCCAGCCTCAGCTTATTACACTCACTCTGTCCATCACTGATGGAGCAGAACTGGCTCTGCAGACTGCTCCAGCATCACTACAGTACACAACACTTGGAGAGGCGTGGAGAGGCTGGGGGCGGGGCTCTGCAGACTCCTCCAGCATCACTACAGTACACAGCACTTGGGGAGGGGAGGAGAGGCTGGGGGCGGGGCTCTGCAGACTCCTCCAGCATCACTACAGTACACAACATTCAGGGAGGGGTGGAGAGGCTGGGGGCGGGGCTCTGCAGACTTCTCCAGCATCACTACAGTACACAGCACTTGGGGAGGGGTAGAGAGGCTGGAGGCGGGGCTCTGCAGACTCCTCAGCATCACTACAGTACACAGCACTTGGGGAGGGGTGGAGAGGCTGGGGGCGGGGCTCTGCAGACTCCTGCAGCATCACTACAGTACACAGCACTTGGGGAGGGGTAGAGAGGCTGGGGGCGGGGCTCTGCAGACTTCTCCAGCATAACTACAGTACACAGCACTTGGGGAGGGGTAGAGAGGCTGGGGGCGGGGCTCTGCAGACTTCTCCAGCATCACTACAGTACACAGCACTTGGGGAGGGGTATAGAGGCTGGGGGCGGGGCTCTGCAGACTCCTCAGCATCACTACAGTACACAGTGCTTGGGG
Source organism: Hyperolius riggenbachi (assembly GCF_040937935.1). Classification (NCBI taxonomy): domain Eukaryota; kingdom Metazoa; phylum Chordata; class Amphibia; order Anura; family Hyperoliidae; genus Hyperolius; species Hyperolius riggenbachi. The sequence continues at coordinate 308,761,376 of NC_090652.1, forward strand.
AGGGGTGGAGAGGCTGGGGGCGGGGCTCTGCAGACTCCTCCAGCATCACTACAGTACACAGCACTTGGGGAGGAGTGGAGAGGCTGGGGGCAGGGCTCTGCAGACTCCTCCAGCATCACTACAGTACACAACACTTGGGGAGGGGTGGAGAGGCTGGGGGCGGGGCTCTGCAGACTCCTCCAGCATTACTACAGTACACAACACTTGGGGAGGGGTGGAGAGGCTGGGGGCGGGGCTCTGCAGACTCCTCCAGCATCACTACAGTACACAGCACTTGGGGAGGGGTGGAGAGGCTGGGGGCGGGGCTCTGCAGACTCCTCCAGCATTACTACAGTACACAACACTTGGGGAGGGGTGGAGAGGCTGGGGGCGGGGCTCTGCAGACTCCTCCAGCATCACTACAGTACACAGCACTTGGGGAGGGGTGGAGAGGCTGGGGGCGGGGCTCTGCAGACTCCTCCAGCATCACTACAGTACACAACACTTGGGGAGGGGTGGAGAAGCTGGGTGCGGGGCTCTGCAGACTCCTCCAGCATCCCTACAGTACACAGCACTTGGGGAGGAGTAGAGAGGTTGGGGGCGGGGCGTTGTACACAAGAGCCTGCTGCACACCGAATAGGGACTGTCTGCAAATCTTTGTCGGCAAAACTCTGTATGATTCTTTATCAGTGGCTGAGCAGACTCAGTCATTAGAACAATTGTGCAGAGAGCAGAAAGTTTTTTTTTATCTCTCCGTGCCCTTAGTTGAAGGGAAAGGGAAGGGACACAAAACATCTCCCCCCATGGGGCCCCCTGTGGCTTCTGGGCCCCCTTGCGGCTGCATCCTTGCAGGGTATATTGTTACGCCAATGCAGGCAGTGTTGTTAGGCTGCTATTTCTTTGTTTCATTTACAGTGTTTCGGGCAGCTTTTAGAGCTCAAATCCAGGAATGAAAACTATTTTAGTTTGATATATTTTAAGCTCATTGTAGGTAATTTATTAATTGTTAGCAGATACAATTATGTATTCACAGTTGTTTTCATTAGATTAGCATTCATGGAGCTGTGAGATTTGTACGTCATTCCCTGATCCGCACTTTACACATTGATTGTATACATAAGACTGTACATTGTCTGATGTCAACACCTAGCATGGGTGTGATGATAACTGGCAACACAACGGGCCTGATTCCCTAAGGGTTGGTTCACACGGGTGATAAACTTGATGTTTCCGGCATCTAATAAAATTGTTCTTTGAAAGGGATCAACCAGGTGGGAGGTTTTGGCCCATCTCCTCCAGGATCACAAGGGACAGGGACAGCTTTACCCCACTGCCCAGGCCCGGAATTACCTCACAGGAGCCTATAGGCACAGATGTCCTGCCACCCTAGACCTTGCCCTTCATGAACCTACAAACCCCCACCGCACCGCAAATGTACTGGCTGGCCCAGCTGTCACTTCTCCCTTACTTCCCTTGCCTGTCATAGGTAGCTACAGTTCCCCCTTAGTATTAGGTAGCCAGAAAACCCCTCAATATTAAGTAGCTAGAGATGCCCCCAAGTATTAGATAGCTAAAGGTACCCTCAGTAGTAAGTAGCTAGAGGTGCTCCTGACTGAAGGGCAATATCATCAGTGGAATGCAGAGAACAAGCTGAGTAACCTCTCATTTACACTCTCATCAGGACTCTGCATAGGGAAGATGGGAGGGAGGTACTCGGGGAAGGGAGTGAGCCGCCTTTCCATCATCAGGCGCTTGTAGGCGGTGCCTACAGTGCCTTATTGTAATTCAGGCCCTGCCCTCAGCTAGCAACTTTCTGGACTCTCTTCACACACTCCCCCTCCCCACCACATCCTCTTCTTCCCCCTTAAGTTCCCTTTTTTTCTGTCTCTGCTGTACATGGTGTGTCTTACGCCCTCCGCTGTCCCGGCAATCCAGCACTGCAGCCCCCGTACTGCGGCAAGGTAAATGTTTACCTACCTCAACCCTGCACAGGCGTGCTGGTGGCTGGCTGTCCATTTGGGTTAAGGCTGAAATAGCCAAACCTGATTCGCACTACTGCGCAGGCGCAAATCCTTTGCGCCTGCGCTGTAGAGCGGATACGATCGGGTTTGGCTATTTCCGCCTTACCCAACGAAGAGCTGCTAGTGTGCAGAATCGCAGAGTTAAATAAATCATTATTTGTCAAGCTTGTCAGGGGAGGTTTCGGGTGGGGGGGGGACTGCCCTGGATGGGGAAACCTCATTGGGACCTTGAGGCTTTTCCCTCCCTAGGAAAGTATCCTCCAGAGGGAACACAGAGTCTCTTTAACCACTTCACCACTGAGGGGTTTTACCCCCTGAGCACCAGAGCAATTTTCACCTTTCAGCGCTCCTTCCATTCATTCGTCTATAATTTTATCATAACTTATCACAATGAAATGAACTATATCTTGTTTTTTCCACCACCAATTAGGCTTTCTTTAGGTGGGACATTATGCCAAGAATTATTTTATTCTAAATGTGTTTTAATGGGAAAATAGGAAAAATGTGGGAAAAAATTATTGTTTTTCAGTTTCCGGCCATTATAGTTTTTAAATAATGCATGCTACTGTAATTAAAACCCATGAAATTTATGTGCCCTTTTGTCCCGGTTATAAAACCGTTTAAATTATGTCCCTATCACAATATTTGCCGCCAATATTTTATTTGGAAATAAAGGTGCATTTTTTTCAGTTTTGCGTCCATCCCTAATTGCAAGCCCGTAGTTTATAAAGTAACAGTGTTGTACCCTCTTGACGTAAATATTTAAAAAGTTCAGTCCCTAAGGTAACTAGTTATGTATTTTTTTAATTGTAAATTTTTTAATTTTTTTTTAATTACAAAAAAAGATGGCACAAGATGGCAACAGTATCTTTTTGTTTATTGCGACCTGCGAGCGTCCTTCCGGTCGCTCGCAGGAAGTACAAGGAGGCTGTGAGTGTTTGTTTTTGCTCACAATGATCGCGCTGCCCATAGGAGAGCAGCGGATCATTGTGGGGCTTAGATCAACGAACGGGAATGAATTTTCCCGTTCATTGATCTCCGGGCGAGCGGGCGGTGGCGTGTTTACTAGCGGCGGGCGGCGTGTTTACGAGCGGGAGCGCGGACAGCGGCGGGAGTGCGCAAAGTACGGATTTCTCCGTCCCTGGGGGTTAAAGGATGGAAAAAGGGACGGAGAAATCCGTACGGGCGGGGTAAAGTGGTTAGGTAGCCCAAAATCCTATACTTTGGCCAGAAAATAGATAGTGTTTAGACTGGGTAGGGCTTAGACACTCATTGGATACATTTGTATCTGTGTCTTTGAAGGAGATGTTTTCTTTCGTTCTCCCCTTTACCATTGAGGCTTCAATGTGAAAACAGGGACAGTGAGACAGAAAGTGAGGGACATCAGTAAACATTAGATACCCAATAAATAGCAAAAGTCCTGTTAAGGAAGATTCACATACCTACTGAGACAGATTTATCAAAGCTTTAACAGCTTTTTTTCTTCTTAAACTGTTCTAACCAGTAGGGGTAACTATTCTGCGTGATAATAAGACAATTCTTAAATCCTACTTAATAGTTTAGTGTGAATTTCTAGAGCTGCACTACAGTTAAGAAAAGTGCAAATCCATTCCTAAACTGCCGAAGATTAGGAAGTGCTTAATAGCCCTTCTACAGATTGTGCAACAGTGCAGGCTACGCATGATTTGTAAAGTGCTCCTCCCCCCTGCTGAATGCGGTGAAGCTGTTCTGTGCTTAACCCTTACAGTGATGGCCATTGATCCTCTATTTCAGCTCTAATACATTTATATTATATTATATTTATTTATTTACATTATATCTCATTAGTTAACCTAAAATAATCTACCATAAATAATATATTTTTGCTATTATAAATTATCTTTTGGGTATCAATATAGCAGATGTATTGGTTACCTCAGCAACCTCAGCAACAACAATTTCTCTCACACACTGGAATGTCTGAGTCTCTGAGAAGCTTTCCTAGCGCTTCCTATTTTAGAACAGAAAGGAAACTGCACTATTTGGTGATTTCTTAGGATGGCTGAGACAGTTCTGCATGGATTTCTAAAATCCTACCAATAATTTGTCTCACACACTCTTGATAAATGCCCCCCAGTGAGTAGAAAGAGAAGAGGAACTTCTTCCAGACTAGGATAAAGGCAGCATTAAAACAAGCTCGGACTAGGTTGTAATTTCTTTCTACACTACCCAATGGCAGTTTGCTTCTGGCAGAGCAGTTGAAATAGGCGTAAGATGCATGCTCTTGAAAAGGTTGCCTGCTGTAATAGTAGGTGCCCTTTTCAAAAGGATGCCAGGGATTAAGGTTAGGCTGCCACAGGGGAAAGTGGGTAGGGGAACAGGTTAAGTGCCCATTAAGGAGGTTAACATGAGTTTCCCACTGGGGAGGGGGGTTTAAGGTAAGGCATCACTGGTGGAATGGGTGTATCATTCACGATGGCAGGGGTTGCAGAAGGGGCTTTAAGGATTTGGGGGGCCCTCTTCCTCCTACTCCCCTACCGCAAGTGCACTTTAAAAAAAGAAAAAAAAATTCAAAAGTCTATTTATTTTATGTCTCAGTTTTATTAAATACTAGCTGATTGCCCGGCGTTGCCCGGGTATGTATTTGGCTGGTGTCGGCTCCACCCACTTTTTCTAACCCTAACACACAATTACTCAATGACCAAGTTTGTGAGCTTTGTGGTCTTTGGCATCAATAATTTGCATTGAAATGAAAAAATCTGATGGTTTTTTTGTGGCTCCACCCCCTTTTCTGAATTTGAACCCCAGTCACCCAATAACCAACTGTACCAGGTTTGAGGCCTGTGCCATTAACAGTGCAAGAATGTTAGCAATTAAATATTCCATTGAAAAGCAATAGGTGAAGCTTTATAAACTTTTGTAGGCTCCACCCACTTTTCTGAATATTAATCCCATTCACTGAGTGACCAACTGTGCAAAGTTTAAGAACCCTCCCATTAACAGTGTAAGAATGGCTGCAGTTTACATTTTCCCAGTGACATGTGTATTCGTCTCCACTCACTAATGACCCGGCATTGCCCGGGTTTGTATTTGACTGGTGTTGGTTCCGCCCACTTCTTCTAACCCTAACGCACAAACACTCAATGACCAAGTTTGTGAGCTTTGGGGTCTTTAGCATCAATAATTTGTATAGTCCCATAGAAGCTAAACAAATCAGATTGGCTGTTTGTGGCTCTGCCCCTCTACAGCATTTGAACCCCAGTCACCCAATGACTAACTGTAGCAGGTTGGAGGCATCTGCTATTGCCAGTATAAAAATGTCAGCAATTTAAATATTCCCCTTAAAAATCAACAGGTGAATTTTGATTGGCTATTATAGGCTTCACCCACTTCCCTGAATATTAATCTCAGTCACCCAGTGACCATCTGGGCAAAGTTTGGGAACCCTGCCATTAACAGTGTAAGAAGGCCTGCAGTCTACATTTTCCCAGTGAAATTTGGTTTTGGCTCCGCCTACTTTTTGTAACCTGGACATACAGTCATTCAATGACCAAGTTTGTGAGCTTTGGGGTCCTTGGCATCAATAATTTGTATTTTCCCAAGAAATGAAACTGTTTGTGGCTCCGTCCCCTTTTCTGCATTTGAACCCCAATGACTAACTGTACCAGGTTTGAGGCTTGTACCACTAACAGTGCAAGAATGGCAGCAATTTTAATATTCCCCTTGCAAATCAACAGGTGATTTTGATTGGCGTCTTTAGGCTCAACACACTTTTATGATTATTAATCCCAGTCACCCAGTAACCAATTGTGCAAAGTTTGAGAACCCTACCATTAACAGTGAAGAAAGGCTGCAGTTTACAATTTCCCAGAAAAATCTGTTTTTGACTCCACCCACTTTTTGTAACCTTAACACACAGTCACTACTCAATGACCAAGTTTGTGAGCTGTTGGGTTCCTGGCATCAAAATTGTGTGAATGGAAGCAGTTTATAAAAAAAAAACAAATCTGATTGGCTGTTTGTGGCTCCACCCCTTTGTGGCTCCACCCCATGGCTGCAGTTTCAATATTCCCCTTGAAAATCAATAGGTGAATTTGAACCACAGTCACTTGATGACTGACTGTAGCAGGTTTGAGACCTCTGCTGTTAACAGTGTGAGAATGGCTGCAGTTTCAATATTCCCCTTGAAAATCAATAGGTGAATTTTGATTGGCTCTTGTAGGCTCCACCTACTTTTCCGAATATTAATCCTAGTCGCCCAGTGACCAACTGTGTGAGGTTTGAGAACCCTGCCATTAACAGTGTAAGAAAAGCTGCAGTTTACATTTCCCCATGTAAAAAGTTAGTTGTTCTTGGCTCCGCCCACTATTTCTAATCTTGACATACAGTCACTTAATGACCAAGTTTATGAGCTTTGGGGTCCTTGGCATAAATTAGTTGCATTTTACCATTGAAATTAAACAAATCTGATTGGCTGTTTTTGGCCCGCTCCGTTCAGAATTTAAACCCAGTGACTGACTGTAGCAGATTTTAGGCCTCTGCCATTAAGAGTGCATGAATGTCAGCAATGTAAATATTTCCCTTGAAAATCAAAAGGTGAATTTTGATTGGCTGCTGTAGGCTCCACCCACTTTTCTGAATATTAGTCCCAGTCACCCTGTGGCCAACTGTGTCACGTTTGAAAACCCTGCCAATAACAGAATGGCTGAAATCAATCTAACAAATCTGATTGGCTGTTTGTGGCTCCACCCCTTTAGTGAATTTGGACACCAGTCACCCAATGACTGACTGTATCAGGTTTGAGGCCTCTGCCACTAACAGTGTAAGAATGGTAGCAATGTGAATATTCCCCTTGAAAATCAATAGGTACATTTTGATTGGCTGTTGTAGGCTCCACCCACATTTCTGATTATTCATCCCAGTCACCCAGTGGTCAATTGTGTAAAGTTTGGGAACCCTGCCATGTTAAAAATTTAGTTATTGGCACCGCCCACTTTTTCTAACCTTGACATACAGTCACTTACTTATCAAGTTTATCAGCTTTGGGGTCCTTGGTATCAATACTTTGTATATTCCCATTGAAAAATAAACAAATCTGGCTGTTTGTGGCTCCGCCCACTTTCTGAATGTGGACCCTAGTCAGCCAGTGATCAACTAAACCAGGTTTGAGGCATCTGCTTTTAACAGTATAAGAGAATGGTAGCAGATGAAATATTCCCTTTGAAAATCAAAAGGTGAATTTTGATTGGCTGTTGTAGGCTCCACCCACCTTCCAAAATCTTAATCTCAGTCACCCAATGACCAACTGTGCAAAGTTTGAGAACCCTGCCATTAACGGTGTAAGAATGGCTGAAGTTTATATTTTCCCAGTAAAATTTGTTTTTGTCTCCACCCACTTTTTGTAACCTTGACACACAGTCACTCAATGACCAAGTTTGTGAGCTTTCAGGTTCCTGGCATCAAAAATGTGTGAATGGAAGCAGTTTATACACCAAGGAAATCTGATTGGCTGTATGTGGCCCCGCCCCTTTAGTGAATTTAGACCCCAGTCACCCAATGACCGACTGTAGCAAGTTTGAAGCCTCTGCCATTAAAAGTGAAGAATAACAGCAGTTTAAATATTCCCCTTGAAAATCAATAGGTGAATTTTGATTGGCTGTTGTAGGCTCCACCCACTTTCTTGAATCTTAATCGGATTCACCCAGTGACCAAGTGTGGCAAGTTTGAGAACCCAGCAATTAACAGTCTAAGAGTGGCTGAAGTTTACATTTTCCCATTTAAAATGAACGGCTGAAATTTGATTGGCTGTTTTATGCTCCGCCCACTTTTCCTGGATTTGTAACCTCGGTCACCAAGTGACCAACTGTGCCAAGTGTGGGGACTCTGGCTCAATTACTGTGAGAATGGCAGCCTTTTACATTTTTTCCATTGACTTGAATGCGTAAAATCTGATTTGCTGTTTGTAGCTCCGCCCACGTGTGTAGGGGGGACCCGAGACCCCCAGAACATATCATCCCAGGTAGTAAGGGATCTGTGTACCAAGTTTCATTCAAATCGGTCAAGCCGTTTTTGCGTGATCGCGGCACACACACACGCACGCACGCACACACGCACGCACACACACACGCACGCACACACACACACACACACACATACATCCGATTTTATATATATAGATTACATGGAGAGAGAAGATGTTGCAGAAACCCCTTGCAAATCCCATTTTATAGTCTAACTAGCTGATGACCCGGCGTTGCCCGGGTATGTATTTGATTGTTGTTGGCTCCGCCCACTTTTCCAAACCCTAACACACAAACACTCAGTGAACAAGTTTGTGAGCTTTGGGGTCTTTGACATCAATAATTTGTATGTAGAAATCAAACAAATCAGATAGGTTGTTTGTGGCTCCACCCCTCTTCAGCATTTGAACCCCAGTCAACCAATGGCCAAATGCAGCTGGTTTGAGACATCTTCTATTAACAGTGTAAAAATGGCAGCAATTTAAATATCCCCCTTAAAAATCAACAAATGAATTTTGATTGGCTATTATAGGCTCCACCCTCTTCCCTGAATTTTAATCAGTCACCCAGTGATCATCTGGGCAAAGTTTGAGAACCCTGCCATTAACAGCGTAAGAATGGCTGCAGTTTATATTTTCCCAGTAAAATTTGTTTTTGGCTCCGCCCACTTTTTTGTAACCTGGACACACAGTCACTCAATGACCAATTTTGTGAGCTTTGGGGTCCTTGACATCAATAATTTGTATTTTACCAGTGAAATGAAAAAAATCTGGCTGTGGCTCTGCCCCCTTTTCTGATGTGAACCCCAGTGACCCAATGACCGGCTGTACCAGGTTTGAGGCTTATGACATTAACAGGGCAAGCACGGCAGCAATTTCAATATTACCCTTGAGAAACAACAGGTGAATTTTGATTAGCTTTTTTAGGCTCAACCCACTTTTCTGAATATTAATCCCAGTCACCCAGTAACCAACTGTGCAAAGTTTAAGAGCCCTGCCATTAACAGTGAAGAAGGGCTGCAGTTTACATTTTCCCAGGGAAATCTGTTTTTGACTCCACCGACTTTTTGTAATCTTGACACTCAATGACCAAGTTTGTGAGTTTTCAGGTTCCTGGCATCAAAAATGTGTGAATGGAAGCAGTTTATCCACCGAGGAAATCTGATTGGCTGTTTGCGGCCCCTCACCTTTAGTGAATTTGGACCCCAGTCACCCAATGACCGACTGTAGCAAGTTTGAAGCCTCTGCCATTAACAGTGTAAGAATGGCAGCAGTTTAAATATTCCCCTTGAAAATCAATAGATGAATTTTAATTTGCTGTTGTAGGCTCCACCCACTTTCCTGAATCTTAATCTCATTCGCCCAGTGACCAAGCGTGGCAAGTTTGAGAACCCTGCGATTAACAGTCTAAGAATGGCTGCAGTTTACATTTTCCCATTAAAAATGAATGGCTTAAATTTGATTGACTGTTTTATGCTCCGCCCAATTTTCCAGGATTTGTAACCTCGGTCACCAAGTGACCAACTGTGCCAAGTGTGGGGACTCTAGCTTGATTACTATGAGAATGGCAGCCTTTTCCATTGTTTCCATTGACATGAATGGGTGAAATCTGATTTGCTGTTTGTAGCTCCGCCTAGGTGTGCAGGGGGGCCGCGAGACCCCCAGAACATATCATCCCAGGTAGTAAGGGATCTGTATACCAAGTTTTGTTCAAATTGGTCAAGCCGTTTTCGAGTGAGCGCGGCACACACATACACACACGATTATATATATATGTTACGGCCAGAACCCGAAGTCTGGCCACTTCGGGTTCTGGCCGGTCAGAATGCGAAGTGGCCGGCTCATGCGGCCAAAGTAAGAAATGTGTGTGATTATCGGACTTTGGCCGGCCAGAACGCGTTGTGATTTCACCCGGCCGGCCAAGTCCCGAAGTCCCCCTTACTGCCGGCCAGCTGCTCTCCTCTCCCCACCGCCAGAAATCTCAGCTCCCCTCTCCTCCCCCGCTACTCAGACCTCCGATCAGGGCGACCGCACCAGCGAGGCAGAGAGAGGCAGAGCAGCTGCCAGCTCACGCGAGACCCGCAGGACCCGAACACTTCAATGCAGAAGTGTCATTGAACACTTCCGCATATGAAGTGTATGGGTCCGGGCGGGTAGCGAGTGCGCTGCGCTGCTCTGCCTTTCTCCACCTCTCTGGTCGCCCTGATTGGAGGTCTGCAGCAAAGCTCCCCCAGCCCAGCAAATCACCCCCAGCTATGCAAGGCACCCAGCAAAGCCCATAGCCCCCCCCCCCCCCCGACCATGCATTTCCAGCCATCAAATACCCCCCAGCCATGCATAGCCCCCCAGCAAAGCACCCACAGCCATGCATAGCCCCCCAGCAAAGCACCCACAGCCATGCATAGCCCCCCAGCAAAGCACCCACAGCCATGCACAGCCCCCCAGCAAAGCACCCCTAGCCACGCACAGCCCCCCAGAAAAGCACCCACAGCCATGCACAGCCCCCCAGAAAAGCACCCACAGCCACGCACAGCCCCCCAGAAAAGCACCCACAGCCACCCACAGCCCCCCAGAAAAGCACCTGCATTTATGCATAGCCCCCCAGCAAAGACACCTCCCCGAAGCCATGCACAGCCCCCCAGCAAAGCACCCCCAGCCATGCATAGCCCCCCAGCAAAGCACCCACAGCCACGCACAGCCCCCCAGAAAAGCACCTGCATTTATGCAAAGCACCCAGCAAAGACACCTCCCCGAAGCCATGCACAGCCCCCCAGCAAAGCACCCCCAGCCATGCACAGCCCCCGAGCAAAGCACCCCCAGCCATGCACAGCCCCCCAGCAAAGCACCCACAGCCATGCAAAGTGCCCAGCAAAGCACCCAGAAAAGCCCCCTTCATCTATGACTAATCACCACTGTAATTTGATCTCTCCCCTGTGTCACCTGACTGCCACAGCAGAGCAGCTAATTTAAAAGCACAGGATGTTATCAATATGTCTGCTCCCAAGAAAGCAGGATGTAGACACACTGCCGATTTATTGCAGGATTTGTATCAGCTGTAACTAAGAAATGCTTTTCTTTAAAAAGATTATTATGCTGCATCTTTCAGAGCAGAGAGGAAGTTCCGAGTGCCATTCACGGTGCTGGACAGGACCCAGGATGTTCTGGGATTTGTGCGTTTTGGACTTTGGCCGACTGACTTTGGCCGTTTCTAGAACTGGCCGGCCAATGTCAGAAATTCCCAGCATTTTGGACTTTGGCCGACGTCAAATCGGCCAGTTCTAGAAACGGCCGGCCAATTCTAGAATTGGCCGATTTCTGGTTTTGGCCATAACATATATATAGATTAAACCCACTGAGAGTTATAAACAATCAACACTTTGAGAGGCTTTGAAGGAGGGCAGTGGGGAGTCTCTTCTTCGCACAAGAAGGGTCTTCATTGCACTCGGCAAACCCACCATGACACCGGCTAACAGAGCATCTTCCACAACTTCATCACAAGACGACCAGGACGAGTTTTCTCTACGCTATAGTCTATGTTTCCAGCGGTTATGTGCACGGTAGCTAATAGCTATAAACTCCTCCATTCAAAGAGATGTGAAATCGGCCTGTAATAATGTGTACGGCATTTTCTACAGATTCCTTTGTGTTACCTCTGATTAATTATAATGTTTGTTGTCCTCGGAGATCCATTTGTCAATGCCGCTCTTGTTCCGCAGCTGCCTGCACAATGACAGATGAAATTTCAAGGATTTGTGGATAGAAAAAAAAAAGACTTTTCTAGGAATGTTATTTGAATGGAACAAAACTGCGTCTTTGGTGCCAAAATAATGCTATTGAACATCCATCTTTACCTCTGTTTTTTAGAGATGTGATTATGAGTCATGGGTCCATGGGTTTCTACGTTTTTCTCAACTAAGTACGGTGGAAGGAGGTGACTCAAAATATTAAAAAAAGCTTAATGCAGTGTAATAAAACATCAGCTGTTGAGACAGCACCTATTGGCCTGAAAGGCCCATGAAACGCATTGTCTTTTTTGGCACCCAATGAATTGATTATCCCTTAACCTCCTCCTCCTTAAAAGATGCCAGAGATGAACTTTTAAAAAAAAAAAAAATAGGAGGAGCAGCCATGTATTAGATGCCATCCTTATATCCACTGCTTCCCCCATTCTCCTTCGTCCTCCTCCTTTGTACTCTAAACCATCTGCCGCAGCTCAGTCCAGGTCGCCATAATTGGCTGGTAGAGCGCAGGCATCCATTGCCAAGAGCACTCTGCATGTGCGCACAATGGCACCATGACGTCATCGTCCCATCGTGCTCAAGCACAGAGCACTCCTGCCGTGCTCTGCAGGGATCTCACACCACTGTGGTGTGAGATCCCTCCAGCTGTTTGCCTCTCTATGCCCCTGACGCAGCTTCCGGGCGAAACTAGTAGGGCTTAGTGCAGCGAGCACAAGCGTGGCCACAGCGTTCCATCATCATCGTCCATTCAGGGTAAGACTCCTCTTTCTGCTTCTATACCTACCTTACCATCTTTACTGTATATGCTTGGGTCTTATTGCTTATGCACGTCTTTCTCCTGTCACTCATGGTATTCATATTGTGCGGTTTTTCTACGCTCTATATTGTTTGCATTTGACACATTGAGGTTGATTATCTTTCCTTTTGGCACATTTTGTTTTCACACTGTGGCCATGCCCTTTTTTTCACTATTCAATTGTTCCTTATTGACTACAAGGACGCTATGCAGCACTGGCACTTTCCTATTATATACGCACTGTGGTATATTTCAGCACTGTCACTTTTTTTTTACAGTACCCAGGCTCTTATTTATGACTGTGATATATGATTGAAGCTTTCATTTGTGATCGTTGTACCAATTATTTTTATGCAATTGTTGAACTCTCATTAGCATCAGTCATTACATGTGGATTATACTATGTTGATATCGGCTGTCATGAACGGACTATGGAATACTATGTTTAAAAAAGTCACACCTTATAATTATGACTAAACCATGACTTGTGGATTCTGTGGCCACACCTTGTTTTTCAATTGTTTAATAAAGTGTTATATTAGTCAAGCAGTAATTGGTTGCCTATTTCTGCAGTCTATTTTGACATGCATTTGGGAATTCTAGTTTATTTATTACCCCAATTCCCTGTAGATATCGCCCATATTTGGGCATGGTTCATCCAATACTAAAGCAGATATGTTGTGACACTGTTGACTTGCACTGGATGTACTGTAGATGCGAATTTGCAAAACCTTAAAATGGACACAAATTATGTCACGTGTGGGGGTGCCTTAACCATTTCAGACTGCGGGGTTTATTTTTTACCTTATGCATCAGAGCAATTTTTACCTCCCATTCATTCGCTAATAACTTTATCACTACTTATCACAATTTATTGATCTATATCTTGTTTTTTCTGCCACTAATTAGGCTTTCTTTGGGTGGTACATTTTGCTAAGAATTATTGTTTAATAAATGCATTTTAACAGGATTAATAAGAAAAAATGGAAAAAATGCATTATTTCTCAGTTTTCGTCCATTATAGCTTGAAAATAATCCATGCTACCATAATTAAAACCTATGTATTTTATTTGCCCATTTGCCTTGGTTATGACACCATTTAAATGTTGTCCCTATCACAATGTATGGCGCCAATATTTTATTCGGAAATAAAGGTGCATTTTTTCCATTTTGCATCCATCACTATTTACAAGCCTATAATTTAAAAAAATGTTTGTAGTATATCCCCTTCAAATGCATATTTAAAAAGTTCAGACCCTTAGGTAACTATTTCTGTCTTTTTTTTTTATATATATATTGTAATTTATTTTTTCCATTAAAACATTTATTTGGGTAATATTTTGGTGTGGGAAATAAACAGTTAATTTTTAATGTTATTATATGTGTAAATTGTAATGTAAAAAATATGTAGATGCAGTTTTACTGTTTGGCCACGATATGGCCATCTTGAGTTTTTTTTTTCTCCTTGTACTTCTCGCTAACCGGAAGCACAAGGGGGACGCGGAAAATTTTACGTGCAGAAAGACTGAAGCCTCTAGTAAGAGCGCTTCGGTTTTTCAGATGGGGACACGTATCGGTGATCGGGAACCATGTTCCAGTTCACTGATCTCAGGGCTACCGGGGGACAGCACGGGGCACGTCTGCAATCGCATACGGGAGCGCGCCGAAGTGAGGCACCGCAGCAGTGCAGCCGCCCGGACGTGAGCTTCACGTCCGGGCGGCAGAAATGGTTAAAGGGGAACTGAAGTGAGAAGAATATGGAGGCTGACATATTTATTTCCTTTTAAACAATGCCTGTTACCTGGCACCCCTGCAGATCGATTTGGCTGCTGAAGAGTCCGAATCCCACCAGAAACAAGCATGCAGCTAATTTCGTCAGATGTGACAATGATGTCAGAAACACCTGATCTGCTGCATGCTTGTTCAGGGTCTGTGGCTAAAAGTATTAGAGGGGCAGAGGATCAGCATGACAGCCAGGCAATGTGCATTGTTAAAAAGGAAATACATTTGTCAGCCTCCATATCCATCATGCTTCAGTTGCCCTTTAAAGAGAGTCTAAAGTGAATACAAAGAAAAACAAACAAAAAATGGAGGAGGGAAAGGCTCTGGATCCTATAGAGCCTTCCCATTCCTCTCATGATCCCTGCGTTCCAGTGCTGTCTCCCCATTCCAATCTCCTGCCACGGGAGGGTTCGGAAGTCTTGAGAGCTTCCGAAGATGGGTGGCTCTGTACTGCGCATGCGTAAGAGAGTGAATGCGCAAAACAGATCCGCCCATCACGAAGACTTTGAAAGCCCCCAGTCGTGGCAAAGAGCAGTCTCTGACCCATAGATCAGAGCTGCTAATGTGGGAGCCAGTGATGGAATGCGTAGTATCTGATGTTTTTTTTTTTTTTTTTTTTTAAAGGATTCCCGGGGTGACATGATGAGATAGGCATGGGTATGTACACAAGTAACTATGCTGTGTTCCTTTTTTTTCTTTCTTTGTCTGAAAGTTGTTAAACATCAGGAATGTAAGTGGCTGACTCAGTCCTGACTCAGACAGGAAGTGACCCTCACTGATAAGAAATTCCTACTATGAAACACTTTCCTGGCAGAAAACGCCTTCTGAGAGTAGGAAAGAGATAAAAAGGGTCAATAGTTCATAGATTTTAGCTCTGGCATACTTCAATGAATGTGTCATTAAGCAAAAACAATAAAACAGTTAAAACTGTAAAATTAGATTTAAACATAAAATAAATCTGTGGAATATCTTGAAAAGTCATTTTTAGGAGAAGGAAGATAGATACAATTGTTTATTTCATTAGTTTATTTTCGCCTAATGTCCTTTAATTCAATTCAGACGCACTTTAATTTCAAATAATGAAAAATGGTGAAAAAAAAAAAAAAAAACAGATCGGGAGTTCCAATCTCATACACCACCAATTTTAAAGACGGTGAAAATTTTACGAATTCAGGGTTTACATCAACACAGTGAAATAAGGTGGAAAATATTTGCAGCGCTGATTAGGAATTCTAGCAGGCAGAGACGAGCGAGATAAGAGGGAATTGTACGCTTCGTGAGATACATTTGCGCGGTTCCGTCCCATCACACACACAGTTAAACGAGTGTAGCATAGAGGCATCAGACAGCACATAAAACAAATATATTACTCAGCCTTGACTAATCAACAGCACACATTCCTGCCAACGCTCATATTTAGTGTTTTGTTCTCTAAAATCCAAATTTATTACCGACTTTATTACAAAGTTTTGTCTTATTAATATGAATGTTCCTGGGGCTGCGAGATATTTTTTTCTTTCTGCAAGGACATCCTTTTCTCTTTTCTCTTCTCTGCAAAATTGCTTTTCTATGGTAGCTCTGCCTGGAAGGTATACTGGAGTTCTGTGATAGACAGGAGGGGTGGACGCTTTCATCTGCTCGTTCTTCTGGTTCTTCTGGGGGGATCTCCATTGGCGGGATCTGCCCAACACGTGTCCTGGATAGGGATGCTCGTTCGGATTCCGCGGAAAATAAATATCCACATTTCTGATCAGAAATCGGCATTTACAATGGAAAAACGTAAATTGGACTTTTTTTGAAATACCACATTAGTGCAACTTGGTAATTTTAGCCCAATCATAAAACTCGGAAGCATTGGACGAATCAGAGAATGCAAAGTCAACTTGGGAGTGTTTGGTCAATCAGAGAATACAAAAAATGACAAAAAGACTCATCAGAAATCGGAAAACGGAAATTGCATAATTGGAATTCGCCATTTCTGATCATTACTGGCCCTGGATCTATTTCTGCATGTTTGGGATAAGGGGCCGGCCGAGGCAGAGGCGAGAGAGGCTCCAGCCTCAGGGCGCAGTGTAGGAGGGGGCGCAGGGCGCGGCTGTGGCAAAGGCGAGAGAGGCTCCAGCCTCAGGGCGCAGTGTAGGAGGAGGCGCACGACTCACTCAGCTATCATTCCCCTATTGTGTTTGAAGCAGAGAGAAATAAGAAAAGGGGCTACATGGCAGTGACTGCAAGCCAGATAACTAGAGATTGGGGGCCCTGGGGCACCTCTTAGTCTAATAGCAATGAGTGTGTGACGGCTGGGGTGGGGGGATGGAGGGGCGCACTTTGGTGTCTCAGCCTTGGGTGCTGGAGGACCTTTTCACAGCTTAATTGGGATATTTCCAATCCCTCAGATGTATATCCAATAAAAAATAAAGCAACTTTGGCCTCAATTCACATGAACACAATCCGGAAGCATGACTAGAGGAGCAGCCTTTGCGACCACAGGGGATCTAGAGCTGGGATTTCTGATTTTCGTTTGCAGAATTCCGATTCCGATTTCCGATACGAAATACAGAAATTTGAATTCCATGGAATACGAATGAGCATTCCTAATGCAGAATATGGGCGGCGTGGAATGATGGAGAGAGACGGACGCTCCCATTGCTCTCCGTCTCTGATGAGGGTGAATCTCGTTTTTTTCCAAAGCCTCCAGATACTTCATCTTCCAAGGAAACCAATTGTTGTGCTGCTTCAGATTCAGCCACTAATGAGAGGAAAAGTTTACTAAACAAATGTTGTTGGTTGGATGGATAAGTCATCTTTCTATGCATGAAATGGCTTCACTTTGTTTATCGCTTATACATAATTCAGAGGGGAGATCCCTAAAGGAACCTTTGTGCATAATTAATGTGCGCAGAGGAGCTCTGAGACCAGCGTGTTTATATAGGCTAAAGACTCGGCTGTCTATAGGCTGAATAATGTGTTCAGCAGGAGGAACCGCACATTTGTGATGGGAATCGCTCAGGACTTCTGCTATGCATGGCTTTACAGGGCTCTACTTTATATTAACCTCCCTGGTGCTGCATTTCTGCCTGGAATTATGAGTCAGAAGCGGTACATTTTTTTCAAGAATTTTAGGCCTCCAATTCCTAAGTCATAACTACAAAATACTGTATGTCAGAATAAACATGCCTGGTAGACATTCTGCATATAAATATAAGACTAGAACACAGATTTGTTGATTAAATTACATTTATGAATAAAATTTAAAAAGTATGAAACTGTACAAATAAGGCAGGCAGAGAGTAGTCAAAATCCAGGCAGACGTCGGTGCAGGCGGCAGGCAGAGAATAGTCAAAATCCAGGCAGAGGTCGGTGCAGGCGGCAGGCAGAGAATAGTCAAAATCCAGGCAGAGGTCGGTGCAGGCGGCAGGCAGAGAGTAGTCAAAATCCAGGCAGACGTCGGTGCAGGCGGCAGGCAGAGAGTAGTCAAAATCCAGGCAGACGTCGGTGCAGGCGGCAGGCAGAGAATAGTCAAAATCCAGGCAGAGGTCAGTGCAGGCGGCAGGCAGAGAGTAGTCAAAATCCAGGCCGACATCGGAGCAGGCAGCAGGCAGAGAGTAGTCAAAATCCAGGCACAGGTCGGTGCAGGTGGCAGGCAGAGAGTAGTCAAAATCCAGGCAGAGGTTGGTTCAGGTGGCAGGCAGAGAGTAGTCAAAATCCAGGCAGAGGTCGGTGCAGGCGGCAGGCAGAGAGTAGTCAAAATCCAGGCCGACATCGGAGCAGGCAGCAGGCAGAGAGTAGTCAAAATCCAGGCACAGGTCGGTGCAGGTGGCAGGCAGAGAGTAGTCAAAATCCAGGCAGAGGTTGGTTCAGGTGGCAGGCAGAGAGTAGTCAAAATCCAGGCAGAGGTCGGTGCAGGCAGCAGGCAGAGAGTAGTGAAAATGCAGGCAGAGGTCGGTGCAGGCAGCAGACAGAGAGTAATCAAAATCCAGGCAGACGTCAGTGCAGGCGGCAGGCAGACAGTAGTCAAAATCCAGGCAGAGGTCGGTGCAGGCAGCAGGCAGAGAGTAGTGAAAATCCAGGCAGAGGTCGGTGCAGGCGGCAGGCAGAGAGTAGTCAGAATCCAGGCAGAGGTCGGTAACAGTAAAGCAGAAGCACTTAGCTCACAAACAGTTGGGAACAAAATGGCTATATTGTCATCCTGTGCTTTCAAATGAGCTTAACTGTCATCTCTGCCATGGCAGTCAGGTGATACAGGGGAGAGATCAAATGACAACTTGTGATTAGAGACAAATGAGGAGGAATTCGACACACTAAACTCTCTATATACATGCTGGCTCTATATACATGTATCTATCTATCTATCTATCTATCTATCTATCTATCTATCTATCTATCTATCTATCTATCTATCTATCTATCTATCTATCCAGTATATATACACACAGACACATACAGGACGCATTTCTCTATGTTTTCCTTCTGTCCTTTGTGAATCTTCAGGTCCGCTTTAAAATGTTGTCTCGCCACCGACCCTGTGACATCACGCCGCCACCGCCGCACTGATTGGCCGCCGGGTTCCCGGCAGCTGATGAAAGCTAAAGACAGCCAGTGAAAGAGGCCGGAGTGCCACTGCGCAGCGCCGATCATTGTGCGGGACTCCTAAAGAGCAGGGGAAGAAGGTAATTCTCTATCCCAGCCAAGCTCGGGATTACCGCTTCTGGCTATTTTTTCTTACCCCGAGCTCAGCTCCAGGATACCGACAGAGAGGTTAAAGAGAAACTGTAACCAAGGATTGAACTTCATCCCAATCAGTAGCTGATACCCCCTTTCCCACAGGAAATCTTTACCTTTTCTCGAATAGATCATCAGGCGTCGCTGTATGGCTGATATTGTGGTGAAACCCCTCCCACAGTGTGATGTCAGCACCTAGGTCCTGACATCACACTGTGTGAGCCTTGTTGCATTGTGGGGAAAAACAGCTGTTTTCAACTGCCAAAAATGCATTCTCTCTTTCCACTGACCAGCAGTAAAAATGTCACCATGCAATAAATGTCAGAATGTAAATCGGGGAGAGGAAAGATGTTACAATGGGAAACACTGACTAAACCATTTATACATAATTATTGTAGAAATTAACCACTTTTTCTTCATTACGTTATTAGTACCACTTTAACCACTTGCCGACCGCACACTCATAACGTGCGTCGGCAAAGTGGCAGCTGCAGGACCAGCGACGCAGTATTGCGTCGCCAGCTGCAGCCTAATTAATCAGGAAGCAGCCGCTCGTACGAGCGGCTGCTTCCTGTCAAATCACGGCGGGGGGCTCCGTGAATAGCCTGCGGGCCGCCGATGGCGGCTCGCAGGCTAGATGTAAACACAAGCGGAAATAATCCGCTTTGTTTACATTTGTACGGCGCTGCTGCGCAGCAGCGCCGTAAGGCAGATCGGCGATCCCCGGCCAATCAGCGGCCGGGGATCGCCGCCATGTGACAGGGGACGTCCTGTCACTGGCTGCACAGGACGGATAGCGTCCTGTGCAGCCCGGATCTCCAGGGGAGGCAGCAGGTAGGAGAGGGAGGGGGGAATTTCGCCGCGGAGGGGGGCTTTGAGGTGCCCCCCCCGCCACCCACAGCAGGCAGGAGAGATCAGACCCCCCCAGCACATCATCCCCATAGGGGGGAAAAAAGGGGGGCAATCTGATCTCCCTGCCTGCACCCTGATCTGTGCTGGGGGCTGCAGAGCCCACCCAGCACAGATCAATCAAACCAGCGCTGGTCCTTAAGGGGGGGTAAAGGGTGGGTCCTCAAGTGGTTAAAGGACCACTACCACAAAAAAAAATTGTACAATTCCAAAGACATATGTATATATGTCTTATATGTCTATATATTTGTATAGAGTTTTTCTCATGACAGACTCAAAGCCCTTGCAGCCACTAGACTTACTCAGTAGGCGGTAACAGTTTTAGGGAATCTTGGCCAAGAACTCCTTACTGAATAGAGGCTGGATTGCTGAATAGGAAGAGCCAATATTTAAAACCAGGCCTCCTATGTCAGAGGCAGAGTCCTTAAAGTGAACCTCCAGACTAAAAATCGACTCAGCAGCACTGAAAAGGCTTGGTGTTTCTTTAACAGTTTCCCAGCATCAGAACTTTGTTTCTCTTATACAAGCCTCATTTTTAGCTGCACAGAAGAAAACTGCCCGGGCATTTTTCCCCTGATGCTGTGCAAAGCATGATGGGATTTCTGATGTTGTTGTTCTCGTTCTGCTGTTTTGGTGCAATTTTTTTTTTTACATTTTGAATGTGACATTTGAAGCCTAGCATGTGCAGCTGGGAGGGGTAATCAGGACACAGGACAGTTGGAACTGAGCTTCTTGTCACCTCCTTTCAACCAAAAAGATGGCTGCACCCATGACAAAGATGGCAGCCCCCATGAATCACAAACATTTGCCTGTTCTTTTAAAACAGGGTGGGTAAGAGATTATATTACCTATCTATTCGAATCAACATAACTAATGTAACTTGATGACAGTATGTTTGTTTAGGCTGAAGTTTCCCTTTAACCAGTACTATGTATATATGAGGGCTTGGAATAGTCAGATCTGTCAGATTTGCACTGCCTACCTTAAGCCACAGCAACATAGGAGAAGAGTAATTTATAGCATAGACTTTAGCTTTTAAATGTCCCCCTGGACGATGGCGTTTTCAGCGCGTAGCTCCCGCTCTGTATCTCTGATACAGAGGACGCCATGGTGCTTGACTGCAAGGGGGCGGGGCTAAGGGGGAGATTTAAAGAGGAACTCCAGTGAAAATAATGTAGTAAAAAAAGTGCTTCATTTTTTACCATAATTATGTATAAATGATTTAGTCAGTGTTTGCTCATTGTAAAATCTTTCCTCTCTCCAATTTACATTCTGACATTTATTACATGGTGACATTTTTACTGTGGGCAGGTTATGTAGCTGTTTCTAGCTGTTTTGGCTGTTACAGACAGCTGTAAACAGCCATTTCCTGTCTGTGAACATTGTTACATTGTGGCAGTTTGCCCAGAGTACCGCAGTACCAGAGTTTCTTGTGGGAGGGGTTTCAGCACAAAATCAGTCATATAGCGCCCCCTGATGGTCTGTTTGTGAAAATCATTATATTTCTCATGTAAAAGTGGGTATCAGCTACTGATTGGGATAAAGTTCAATTCTAGGTTGGAGTTTCTCTTTAAAATCTAAAGACCCGGCAAGACGTAAGTCTCAGTCACGGGTCATGCAGCATAGTCTCTTCAAGTCCCTTGCATTTGTGTTCCCTGTCTTTTATGCCTATGTTTATTCATATTTCCTATTCCGGTCTGCCACTTTTATACTCATCAGCTGCTTATTAATTTTTTTGGTCTACTCACCCATCCTTGCTCCTGCCAAATTAATTATTTCCATGCTTACCTCCATTTGGCCTTTGGCACCTCGCTCTATTCTCCGCATGACTACCCTGCCACCCCGAATTTTTCATCGTCCGAGCAGCTACACACACACACACATGCAACATGTCCAAGGAACACGTCAGGACCAGGAATCTCCCTGCTGGCTAAACAGGAACATAAACAATGCAAAACATTAAAACGAATAAACCTACTACAAGAGTGCAGTCCACCGCAAAGTAAACACACCACCCTGAATAGGTAGATTATAACGAGGGGGGAGGGGGGAAGCAGTGTTTATAAAAGATCAGCATCAAGTTTCGCCAAGGCTTTACTTAGTTATTGTTTTTAATAGGAAATATTGATTCTGAGATGTATGCTATTTGTGAACTTGCTCTGGGCAGTTTTCCTCTCATCTGTGTCTTATGTTGACAAAGGTGAAATCAAAACACGTAAACTGGGATTTAGGCTAGAGCCCCACTGGAGAGATTTCAGCTGCGCAAAAGGGGAGGCTGATGATCTCAAACGATCCTAAAAAGCACTATGCTGATGAAAGTGCAAGCAGGGAAACCAACAGGAGTGACTGTCCAAATGGCGATTGAAGGTCCTGCAGCATTTCTGGAGCAATTGCGCACCAACGCAAGGGATAGGAATGCTGCAAAATGAAGTGTGTACGCACTTTAGGAGGGATGGTGAATGCATGCGTGCATGATATGCCATCCATGGCACAATAAACAGATACAGGATACAGTACCTAGGGAATTTGAAATCCAGTGCTGATTATTTACAGTTACAGACACCCCCTAAAAACAACCCATTTTTTTTTTTTGAAGGAAGGGTTGACGGGTTGGGGCACCGAGTGTGTGGCTGCAAACTTTGAGGGATTTTTGTGGAATAGGAGTCATCAGGATGTGGACGAAACTAGGCGTTATGAAACTCTGTACTCCATACAGTGCTGCAGAAGATGTCAGTGCCACTGTCTTCTGCAACAGCACATTGCCCTACATTATTAATCAATTAAATTATCAATAGTATAGGCCACTCTGGTATTACAGCAGTCAGTGCACATGGCTACTAATGACAGGCAACTTCTGAAGAACTAAACACATCCGGCCACCTCTCCCTGCTAATGTCCCAGCTGCAGCACAGCAATCATTCTCTCTACTCACCCTGCTGCTCTGCACATTCACTCACTGCAAGCTGTGTGTAGAAAGCGAGGAGACACATTGCCCACTGGACAGGAAGGAGGAGGGGTGCTACATCTAGTGAAGGAAGTAGTACAGTGGCCTGCACTGCCTGCTGCTATTTTCCTGAATGTTGCACAAACTATGAAAAAAGGTTCCAGGTGGAAGAACACAGTGACTGAGCACCACAGTGGCACCCCCAGCCATAGCTACACCCGGTGCTGTGAGCACCTGCAGCCCTATGGTAGCTACGCCACTGGATACAGGGAAGCATAGTTTTCATTGCCTGCATGCTTCACTGTACCTACTGTTCCTGATGTTAGCACAGCATTAATGTACATTACAACTTTTTTGTTGCTCTTTATTTTTGTGTCGCAAAATTACGCATCACAATGCAACGTTCCACTATTAGCCTAGCCCAAGACCGTTCACCCTTTAAAGGACACCCAAGGTGAAAATAAAATAATGAAATAAACAATTGTATATATCCTCCTTCTCCTAAAATTGCTTTTTTAAGATATTCCACTGTTTTATTTCATATTTAAATCTACTTTTTAAGTATTTACTGTTTTATTGTTTTTGCTCAATGACCCCTTCATTGACGTATACCAGTGCTAAAATCTATGAACTATTGACCCTTTTTATCTCTTTTCTGCTCTCAGAAGCCATTTTCTGCTAGGAAAGCGTTTTATAGTTGTAATTTCTTATCAGTGAGGGTCACACTGTAGTCTGACCCAGTCCTGACAGGAACTGCCACTTACATACCTGATGTTTAACTCTTTCAGGCAGAGAAAGAAACAAAGGAACACAGTGCAGTTATTTGCAGTGGTGCTCAGCAAAATTTCGGATATCCGAACTACCCAGATAATCCGAACTTTTTCCACTATCCGAACTTTGAATAGCAATTCGGATATTTTTTGAAATCCGAATAGACTATCCGAGCAAAGTCAAATTTCTCATGTGAAATCCGAAATCCGGGCGGATAGTTAGTTCCGATATCCAAGCAGAAGCCAAAATCACCTTCAATGGCAAAAATCGCCATTGAGAGAGAGGGAGGGAGAGAGAAAGAGAGAGAGAGAGGGAGGGAGAGAGAGAGAGAGAGAGAGAGAGAGAAAGAGAGATAGAGAGGGAGGGAAAGAGAGAGAGAGAGAGAGAGAGAGAGAGAGAGAAAGGTGTTGCCATTTGAAGAGACTTTTGGAAGAGTTTTAAGCCATTTTTAGGTCACTTCTGGTTTTCTATCCGAATATCCGAATCCGGCCGGATGTCCAGGATATTGGTTTTGGATATCCGAGTTTACTCGGATACCAAAAAGTTTGGATTCGGATATCCAATTCGGATCCGGATATCTGGGTAACCGGATCTGAATCAATTTGGATTTTAAAAAGGAGTATCCGAGCACCCCTGGTTATTTGTGTGCTAGGCACTGTACATACACGTCTATCTTATCATGTCACATGTCACCCCAGTGGTCCTTTAAACATCAGAGTGGTTTGGCGCACTATAGACATGCCTGGGTAATACAAATAAAAAGAGACCTCAGGCATTTTTCTTGCTTGTGATTCACAGCTTAATTTTCAATTTTGGCCAGAGCGTACTTTCACAAGACATTAATATCAGTTTATTTATACAGGGCTACCTGTGCGTTAGGCATAGTGACACTCTCATTTCTCCCTGCCCATTATAAAATCCCAGGCATTTAACAGTAGCGGCTATCACGCGTCCCCGCCGATATTGATAGGCATTGCGCTCGACTGTCCTCATCATTTGCATATATATAGCTTCTAGGATTTTATAGAATTTGCCGTTTGTTTTTTTCCCCGTGAGCAATATTTAATAAGTCGTTATAAATCACCAAAACTGACACACGTGTAATATAGCAGAGCGCACCACAAACTGCCTCTGCCCGTGTCGGAGCGTAACCGCGGCAGCGGCGCCACGAGTGGGATAAATGATTTGTGGGAAGAGGCTAAACATTATGCACAAATGATACATTGTCATCATAATATTGCACAACACCCTGCGCCTCATAAACAAATAATCTATTTATTATGGCGGCGTGTCGTCGCACAGCGCTATTTATCAAGGAGGAAACGTGAGGCGGAATTTCCGATAACTTTCTTATTCAATAAATATGTCTTGGCACCTTGCAGAAAATAAATGTTTGGGTAATCTCATTCGCTGTGGGAGGGATTTTATCTGGATATTGAATGGGGGGGAGGGTGTATGTGTGGTGGTGGTTGGGGGGGGGGGAGGGTGTATGTGTGGTGGTGGTTGGGGGGGGGGGAGGGTGTATGTGTGGTGGTGGTTGGGGGGGGGGGGGGAGGGTGTATGTGTGGTGGTGGTTGGGGGGGGGGAGGGTGTATGTGTGGTGGTGGTGGGGGGGGGGGGGGGGAGTAGCCATAGCTGACCTGCAGCAATGAGCAAATCTCACAGTTGGGATAATGGATGGAAGGTAAGATGATAGATAGATAGATAGATAGATAGATAGATAGATAGATAGATAGATAGACAAGTTGGTCGATGACAGGCACGAGCCTACAGTGCCTAATAATAAATTCCGGCCCCGATTCCAGAAAAAAAAAAACAAGTAATCAGTTAACATTTGAAAGAACCGACAGGTTTTAGACAAGTCCATATCCTTATGGGGGATTCCCAGGGTTTTCCTTGTTTTCAAAGACACCCCCTAAACTCTCTTCAGGCTCAAGGCAGCTGCCTGGAATTGCCTTGTGGATGATCCGGCTCTGCTTAGAAGGGCTTCCTAATCTAATCCCTGTCATAGTCATATGTCCATCATAGTTTTAGGGCCTGTTTTAGGGGGAAGCCAATTCACTTATTTGTATGTTTTTATATAAAGTCCTGGCTAATGGCTATGATTCCAACTCAGGACCCAGTGCTTCAAAATGAGAGTACACCACTGTGCTGCCTGCAAGGTGAGAGTACACCACTGTGCTGCCTGCAAGGTGAGAGTACACCACTGTGCTGCCTGCAAGGTGAGAGTACACCACTGTGCTGCCTGCAAGGTAAGAGTAAACCACTGTGCTGCCTGCAAGGTGAGAGTATACCACTGTGCTGCCTGCAAGTTAGGAGTATACCACTGTGCTGCCTGCAAGGTGAGAGTACACCACTGTGCTGCCTGCAAGGTGAGAGTATACCACTGTGCTACCTGCAAGGTGAGAGTACACCACTGTGCTGCCTGCAAGGTGAGAGTACACCACTGTGCTGCCTGCAAGGTGAGAGTACACCACTGTGCTGCCTGCAAGGTGAGAGTACACCACTGTGCTGCCTGCAAGCTGAGAGTACACCACTGTGCTGCCTGCAAGCTGAGAGTACACCACTGTGCTGCCTGCAAGGTGAGAGTACACCACTGTGCTGCCTGCAAGGTGAGAGTACACCACTGTGCTGCCTGCAAGGTGAGAGTACACCACTGTGCTGCCTGCAAGGTGAGAGTACACCACTGTGCTGCCTGCAAGCTGAGAGTACACCACTGTGCTGCCTGCAAGCTGAGAGTACACCACTGTGCTGCCTGCAAGGTGAGAGTACACCACTGTGCTGCCTGCAAGCTGAGAGTACACCACTGTGCTGCCTGCAAGGTGAGAGTACACCACTGTGCTGTCTGCAAGCTGACAGTACACCACTGTGCTGCCTGCAAGGTGAGAGTACACCACTGTGCTGCCTGCAAGCTGAGAGTACACCACTGTGCTGCCTGCAAGGTGAGAGTACACCACTGTGCTGCCTGCAAGGTGAGAGTACACCACTGTGCTGCCTGCAAGGTGAGAGTACACCACTGTGCTGCCTGCAAAGTGAGAGTACACCACTGTGCTGCCTGCAAGGTGAGAGTACACCACTGTGCTGCCTGCAAGGTGAGAGTACACCACTGTGCTGCCTGCAAGGTGAGAGTACACCACTGTGCTGCCTGCAAGCTGAGAGTACACCACTGTGCTGCCTGCAAGGTGAGAGTATACCACTGTACTGCCTGCAAGGTGAGAGTACACCACTGTGCTGCCTGCAAGGTGAGAGTATACCACTGTGCTGCCTGCAAGCTGAGAGTATACCACTGTGCTGCCTGCAAGGTGTAGAGTACCCTATTGTGCGGCCTGCAAGGTAAGAGTACACCACTGTGCTGCCTGCAAGATGAGAGTACACCACTGTGCTGCCTGCAAGGTGAGAGTATACCACTGTGCTGCCTGCAAGGTGAGAGTACACCACTGTGCTGCCTGCAAGGTGAGAGTATACCACTGTGCTGCCTGCAAGGTGAGAGTACACCACTGTGCTGCCTGCAAGGTGAGAGTACACCATTGTGCTGCCTGCAAGGTAAGAGTACACCACTGTGCTGCCTGCAAGCTGAGAGTACACCACTGTGCTGCCTGGGATGGCAGTAAAAAGGCTAGGTCAAGGTTGAAGCCATAGCTAGAGATCAGGGTTGACAATTAACAGGCTAGATTCACTTCACTGACAGAGGTCAGAGCTGGCAGATAACTGCAATCCATGGAAAGAAGTCCTTGGCACTGTGATCTGGATGTGCTCTTTACTCCTTAAAGAGACTCTGTAACAAAAATGGCATGCTTTGTTCTACCATCCTACAAGTTCCTAAACCTATTCTAATGTACTCTGGCTTACTGCAGCACTTTCTACTATCACAGTCTCTGTAATAAATCAGCTTATCTTTCCCCTGTCGGACTTGTCGTCCTGTGTCTGGAAGACTGCCAAGTTCTTCAGTGTTGTGGTTCTGCTATGAACTCCCCCCTCCAGGCCCCTCTATGCACACTGCCTGTGTGTTATTTACATAAGCCAGCAGTGTCTCTGCTTATCAGTGAAAGAGAGCTGGATAAACATCCTCCTCTGTTAGGCTGTGAAAGGAGCGGGGCTGTAACATACTGAGGAATTATACAGACACGGGCAGAGCTGTCTGCAGGAAGCCTGTCACTTCAGTGTGTGAGAGCTGCAGGGGACAGAAGGGAAACACACAATGATCTCTTGAGATTCAAAAGGAAGGCTGTATACAGCCTGCTTGTGTATGGATGTATTTTCTATTTTTCTACTTCCTGTTTTGGTGGACATTTTGTTTGTTTATAAACAAACTTTTTAAAACTGTTTTTGACTACTTTTAATGTGGCGAGGAGCTGCGAAATTGTGACAGAAGGTAATAGGAGATGTCCCCTAACGCACTGGTATGTTTACTTTTGTGCGATTTTAACAATACAGATTATCTTGAAAGAGGAGCTGTCAGCTATACTATCTCAAAACCCCACTTTTATAAGTAGATCAATAGTTGCTCTACTTACATAACATATGTATTGTACTGTCCACGTTTTGATTTTAGTGATTTTTCTATAGTAAAAAAAAAAAAAAAGAGAAAATCCTTCTTAGGATGATTCCTTTTAACTGTGACTATCTTGAAGCCAATCCTGATGTTATTTCCTCCCTTACTCTCCTCTGCCTGATTGTGTATGCATTGCCCGCCCTCCTCCCAGTCTTCAGGCACTCCCACCCAGCTCTGCAATAGAAAGTGCATTGCCTCAGCATGAGAAATATTGGCCAATCAGAGAGGAACAGAGGCATGGGAGAGGAAAAAGAGGGGAAAGAGACTTCAGCAAATCAGGCTGCATTAGTTAAGTCTGAGGGGAAATAAAGAAGCAAAAAAAAAAAAAAACAGCCCAGCATGCCCTGCAACTTCCTTTGTGCGGTAATGTATCAAATAAGAGCCACGGAAACTGGGGAATGATTATTTATCAAAAAGAAAAGTAATAGTGGTTTTTAACTTTTGGGTTGCCTGGTTAGCATACTTGTTTACCAGATAAACATAAAGAATTATTTTTTGATTTTATGCCTGACAGTTACACTTTACAAAAACAAAGTCAATGTCAAGTTCATAGAAGAAAACATACCACTATGGATATCTGTGGGCAAGGTGCAGGAGGACCAAGTCATGCATTATCACTTCTTCTGAGGCTCGTGCAAGGCTGGTTCTAAACTTTTTACTGCCCAAGGCAAAGAAAATGCCCCCCCCCCCTCCCGATTTGGAAAGATCGCACAGTCCCCGAAAATTTACTCTGCTTCATTTGATGTTTTCATCCAGCAAGTGAGCACATGCAACATCTTGAGACATGACATGCTGCAGCTCAACACAGTAACACACTGGCTGACTGGCTGCAAGTCTATGACAAACAAACTGCTCACCCTCAGCAAGTCGGCCGTCCTCCATTCTTCCTCACTCAGGACAGCAGTGCCACCTCCTCCCTTCTGCTGTGCAAGTCAAATGAAGTCAACTGAAACACTGCTGCTCTCCTGCCTCCCCCTCCTCACTCACTGTCAGACTCCTCACACAGCACAACAAGCTGCTTTCCCGAATGATGCTCTCCTGCCTCCCCCCTCCTCACTCACTGTCAGACTCCTCACACAGCACAACAAGCTGCTTTTCCCCAATGCTGCTCTCCTGCCTCCCTGCTCCACACTCACTGTCAGACTCCTCACATAGCACAACAAGCTGCTTTTCCCCAATGATGCTCTCCTGCCTCCTCCCTCCTCACTCACTGTCAGACTCTCACACAGCACAACAAGCTGCTTTTCCCCAATGCTGCCTCCTCCCTACCCCTCCACCCTCACTGTCAGACTCCTCACACAGCACAATAAGCTGCTTTCCCCCAATGCTGCTCTCCTGCCTCCCCCCTCCTCACTCACTGTCAGACTCCTCACACAGCACAACAAGCTGCTTTTCCCCAATGATGCTTTCCTGCCTTCCCCTCCTCACTCACTGTCAGACTCCTCACACAGCACAACAAGCTGCTTTCCCCCAATGCTGCTCTCCTGCCTCCCCCTCCTCACTCACTGTCAGACTCCTCACACAGCACAACAAGCTGCTTTTCCCCACTGCTGCTCTCCTGCCTCCCCCTCCTCACTCACTGTCAGACTCCTCACACAGCACAACAAGCTGCTTTTCCCCAATGCTGCTCTCCTGCCTCCCCCCTCCTCACTCACTGTCAGACTCCTCACACAGCACAACAAGCTACTTTTCCCCAATGATGCTCTCCTGCCTCCCACCTCCTCACTCACTGTCAGACTCCTCACACAGCACAACAAGCTACTTTTCCCCAATGATGCTTTCCTGCCTCCACCTCCTCACTCACTGTCAGACTCCTCACACAGCACAACAAGCTGCTTTTCCCCAATGCTGCTCTCCTGCCTCCCCCCTCCTCACTCACTGTCAGACTCCTCACACAGCACAACAAGCTACTTTTCCCCAATGATGCTCTCCTGCCTCCCACCTCCTCACTCACTGTTAGACTCCTCACACAGCACAACAAGCTGCTTTTCCCAATGATGGCCTTTTCACCTCGCTCTCCTCTTGCTTCTCCTCCTACTCTGACTGCATGGTGTTAGTGGAAGCACACAGTACAAACATGCTGCCCCCGTAATCTCTGCATCTGATGCAAGTGTTTCACCTGGCTTCATGACAGAACTGGCTCTGGGCTCATGAGGCTGAAGAGATGGTCCGGCAGCTGGTTGCGAAAAAGATCATGAGCTGATGAGCTATAGGTAATCAGGAACAACTGGATAACTAAGATTAACACAAGAGCTGCAAGGGCTATCAGCTCTGAGTGCTGCAAGGAATGGAGGCTATACTATAAAATGACATTTTGGGGGTGGGGGGGGGGGGGGCAATCTTACAGCTTCGGTGCATGCATGACCAAAAACTGACAAAGCGATGCAGATGCTTCCAATCACATTTCTTGTCCCATGAGCAGTGGCAAGCATGCAGGAGAGACCCTGTGGATACCTAAGCATAGTGCCAGCAAGATAAGTGTGAAAGGGGAGTAGTGGGTATTTCTTGATGAGCTGAACAGCTCCACTGAAAGAAAGACAGACCAGAATGCTTTAACCATTCCTCGACTGAAGGACCTGCCTGCTAGCAGCTAAAGGTGCATACACACATCCAGGTTTACCAACTCCATGTAGTATGAGAGCGTACCTACACAATCTGTTTATAGTATTCAAATCTGTTAGCCCCTCCTACTACACAGATGTGCTAAGATTATCCAGTCCTTGGCCAATCAAAATTGGATGTTTCTACCAGGCTTTACACAGTCATTTCTCCTAGATAGCAGTACTTGTATCAAAGGAAGACTGAAGTGAGAGGGGTATGGAGGCTGCCATATTTATTTATTTTTTTAAACCATGCCAGTTGCCTGGCTATCCTGCTGATCCTCTGCCTTTAATGCTTTTAGCTAAAGTCCCTGAACATGCAGATCAGACGTTTCTGACAAAAATCTGACAAGTTTAGCTGCATGCTTGTTTCAGGTGTGTAGTTCAGACACTACTGTTGCAAAACTGCCCAGCAACTGGTATTGTTTAAAAGGAAACAGATGTGGCAGCCTCCATATACCTCTCAATTTAGGTTTCCTTTACAGGGGCAGTATGGCAAAAAAATTTAAAATGTAAAATATGTGCAAACATAAACAAGTAAGAAGTACATTTTTTCCAGAGTAAAATGAGCCATAAATTACTTTTCTCCTATGATGCTGTCACTTACAGTAGGTAGTAGAAATCTGACAGAAGCCATAGGTTTTGGACTAGTCCATTTCTTCATGGGGGGGGGGGGATTCTCAGGGATTTATTATTTTCAAAAGCACTTAGTGAATGGCAATTGCTCTGTCCACCTGCCAAAAAAAACTGTAGCGAGCAGGGAAGCTGGCCAGCATCATTGTTTAAATGCTTTTTAGGGAATATCTTTATAAATAATAAAAGCCTTGCTGAGAATCCCCTATGAAGAGATGGACTAGTCCAAAACCTGTCGCTTCTGTCAGATTTCTACTACCTACTGTATGTGAAAGCACCATAGGAGAAAAGTAATTCATGGCTCATTTTACTCTGGGAAAAATTTACTTCTTATTTGTCTATGTTTGCGCATATTTTAAATTGTATCATTTTTCGCTATAGTGCCCCTTGAAGGTCAAAAGAACTGTGATCATGTGTCCAGTTTCAATTACAATTAGGGATGGTTGAAACTGACGATTTTCCAATCTGACAGAATTCCGCATTCCGACATGTAACATTCCGAATTCCGTGGAATAGTTATTTTGTTATTGTTGTTAACAAAGTTTGGTGTGTTGTTGATTTTAAAATTGGGTGAAATGCATAATCTGCAACCTCGAATGCCAACCCCGGTACACTTTCCAATTCTCTGCTTGGCCTAATATGTTCAGGTCTTGTGATTGGTTTAAGAATTCCGAGTCTTGGTACCCGGAAAACTGCTCTTAGAAACACAGTTTTCCGTATAATTCAGACCTCCGTACTCGAATACCGCTTTTCACTTTCGAAAGTTGATTTTCAATCTGAAACACAGAATTTGGAATTCTGTGGAATTTGGAAGCTCATCCCTACCGATAATGAATACAAATATGTAACTGGCTGATCCAGTACATCTAAAATGTGTGGCAGCTGTTGGGCACCTGCCAGCGGATCAGTGAATAATGGCGCACAGCGCCTATGCATAAAAATGGCACCGCATTAAAAAGATACGCTTATCGCTATTTATCGTTAGTACTGCATAATAATGGCGCACAGGGAAAAAAGAAGAAAAACGGCACACACTAACGTTATTTATCAATAGTGGCACACACTAATGTTATTTATCAATAGTGGCACACACTAACGTTATTTATCAATAGTGCCGTTCATTTGCCAAACAGCAGACGATATTGCCCACAGTAACGTTATTTATCAATAGCGCCCTACATAAGCCAAACTACAGACGTTATTTAACTGCAAAACGGTGAATGGATTTAATGTAACGCTGTCAAGGTTAGGGTTAGGCACCACCAGGGGGGGTTAGGGGTTAAGGATAGGTACAGAGAGGGTTCTGTGTTTTAACGCTAAATAACAATAAGGCTTTAATGTTAAATAACAATAAGGCTTTAACGTTAAATAACAATAAAGCTTTAACGTTAAATAGCGATAAGCGGCAAACGGATTAGCGGCAACACCATGCACCATTATTCGCAGGCGCCATTTTCAGATGGATCCCCTGCCAGGGCACAGACTGATTTTTATTTTCTGTCATGCCTGGACCTAGACTTTGATATTTATAAAAAATTGTGAGCAGGTCAGTGTGACATTTTTTTTAATTATTATTATTATTATTTATTTTTTATTGAAAGCAAAAAAATAGCATACATAATAAAACATTATATAAAATAGAGGCTCCATTAAAAGAGCATCTCAGTAAAAATATAGAAAAAAAACTAAAGTAAAGTAAAGAAACGGGTTTGTTACGTGGATAAATGCAGGCATAAAAACTACAATATAGCATTAATAAAGAAATAAAAATCAACCATATCGAATTAAGAAAAAAACAAACTAACAAAAAAAAGAAAACAAACAAAAAATACCAAAGGGTTAGACCCAGTGGCGTAGCTAAGGAGCTGTGGGCCCCGATGCAAGTTTTACAATGGGGCCCCCCAAGCACTCTATACATAACAATTGGTACGGCGCACCAAAACCTGCCAAAGGCAACTACAATGTAAGGCCTGGTGCACACCAAAAACCGCTAGCAGATCCGCAAAATGCTAGCAGATTTTGAAACGCTTTTTCTTAATTTACTGTAGCGTTTCAACTAGCATTTTGCGGTTTTGTAAAGCGTTTTTGGTGTAGTAGATTTCATATATTGTTACAGTAAAGCTGTTACTGAACAGCTTCTGTAACAAAATTGCCTGGAAAACTGCTCTGAACTGCCGTTTTTCAGAGCGGTTTGCGTTTTTCCTATACTTTACATGGGAGGCAGAAACACCTCCGCAATCCAAAATCTGCAGCAGCCCGGGAGTATACGTTTCTGCAAAACGCCTCCCGCTCTGGTGTGCACCACCCCATTGAAATACATTACCTTAGCGTTTCCACATCCGCAATCGGATCTGAAAACGCGACCAAACCGCTCTGGTGTGCACTAGGCCTCAGAGGTGCAAGAAGGGAATGAGGAACAGTTTGTTAATGATTACCACTATTCACAGTATCTATAGAAGTGATTATTATGAGCACAGGACCAATGGAGAGCTAATATTGAAGTTCAGGGATAGCCCTTCGGGGCCCTTCTGGCCCAAGGGCCCCAATGCGGTTGCTACCTCTGCACCCCCTATTGCTACGCCCCTGGTTAGACCACTATAGTAAACCTATGAAGTTTGAAAAACCAAGCCACACACACACTCTCCAGACCACCATATCAGAAGGGCCTCTCCTTAAACAGAGAACCAAAGAATTACGGGGGCTTACGACTACGTGATTGCAACCTCAGTGTGACATTTAACAGATCAGGAATTCAATGCAATCATCCACCCGATTTCAAATTGACCCACTCTACCACCCACTTTAAATCTCAGCTCAGAGAAAGCGGTTGGCTCAAAACACAACGCAAAGGTGAAACAGCACAGAGACAATGTTATTATGAAATAGAAATTGTCCAGACCGCATCAGGTAGTCTGAACACTCAGAACTGACGGGCGAGCATATTACGTGATATAAGAACCCCACAATACGCCTTCGCCTCGCTTACCGCCATTCACGGGCTGTCTGATGCATTTATTTCATACACGGCTTAAATTGGACGCCATGAGCAATGAACCTGTTCCTTGTCTCTCTCCGGGAGACTCACTGCCGCGTATCTGTGGGAAACGCGGCGTGCTGCCACTCACAGGAGTCGTCCGGGCGTCGCGTTCACGTATCTGCTCACTGAGCTGTCTGTCCTCGTCATCACCAGCAACCACCAGGAATTATCTGGACCGCACTTTATGTGACACAAATTCACACACAAACTTTCATTATTTATGGTTTTCTCTTAGAATAGAATTTCTCCTTTGTAAAAACAAAAAAGAAAGAAAAATAAATACAGTAGGTGAAGATGGAGAGCTTTTTATTTAGTTTTTTTCCCTTCACCTTAGGCATTTTAATTCTCTCCGTACCACATCTTCCAGACAAGATGACATTGAAAAGACAAAAGGTAACTGAGTAAAAAGAAAGTATGAACAACGACAACCCTTTAGGGCCCGTTTCCACTTGTGCAGTGCAGAATCGTCGCGGAAACCGCGGTAACGAATTTGCATGCGGATGCGAGTTTGTTAGTGTTTGTATGCAAATTCTAGCACAAATTCGCATACGATTTTGCATATGTTTGTATGTATGCAAATTTAACCATGTCAGTGCCTGTGTGCTTTAACACTGGTTTTATGTGAAATCATATGCAAATTTGCGGTAAAATTTGCACACCGAAACCGCATGCAAATTTCCTATTAAATACATTGTATGCGAATCGCCTAGCGGTGTGTGGTGAGCGAATTCTGATGGCTTTGCCGTGCAGATTTTTCCTGCACACAAAACTGCAAAGAAATCCTAAAACTGGAAACAGCCCCATCCACTTTTATTGCCTATGCGAATTCACATGCGGGAAATGCATGCGAATTCGTATGCATAGGGGAAACGGGCCCTTAAAGGGACTCAGAGCTGAAATAATTAAAATATTTTATACATACCTGGGGCTTTCTCCAGCCCCATCCACTCGGACCGCTCCCACACTGCAGTCCTCCGCTGCCCGCAGCTTCAGGAACCGGGTCGCATCACTTCCGTCAGTCGGACCCAGTCTGATGTAAGTTAAGTGCACTGTTTGCATATCTGGAGAGATATGCAGAGACTGGCTCTGACTGACGTAAGTGGCGGGACCCGGTTCCTGAAGCTGCGGGCAGCAGAGGATGGCGGCATGGGAGCGATCCGATCGGATGGGGCAGGAGGAAGCCCTAGGTATGTATAAAACTTTTTTAATTATTTCAGCTGTGGTACACTTAGAGGAACTGTAGTGAAAATAATGTAATGAATAAAATTACTAATTTAATGTACAAGTACATGGACGCCATGCTTGTGACCATATTTGAAAGGCACTTGTATTGACCTGAAGAAGCAGGTTGAGACCCATGAAATGCGTTGTCCTTTTAACCACTTTACCCCCGTGCGTACGGATTTCTCCGCCCCTTTTTCCATCCTTTCACCCCCAGGGACGGAGAAATCCGTACTTTGCGCACTCCCGCCGCTGTCCGCGCTCCCGCTCGTAAACACGCTGCCCGCTGCTAGTAAACACGCCGCCGCCCGCTCGCCCAGAGATCAACGAACGGGAAAATCCATTCCTGTTCGTTGATCTAAGCCCCGCAATGATCTGCTGCCGCTCAGCTGAGCAGCGCGATCATTGTGAGCAATAGCAAAGTCCCAGCCTCTTTCTACTTCCTGCAAGCGTCCGGAAGGACGCTTGCAGGTCGCATGAAACAAATTGGTAATGTTGCCATCTTGTGGCCAAATAGTAAAACTACACCCTAACCATTTTTTACACACAAATAAACTTGTTTTACACAAAAATTAACTCCTTACCTCCCACACTCCCCAATTTTTTTTTTTTGTAATTAAAAAAAAAATAAAAAATTTACAATTTAAAAAAAATACATAAATAGTTACCTTAGGGACTGAACTTTTTAAATATTTATGTCAAGAGGGTATAACACTGTTACTTTATAAACTATGGGCTTGTAATTAGGGATGGACGCAAAACTGAAAAAAATGCACCTTTATTTCCAACTAAAATATTGGCGGCAAACATTGTGATAGGGACATAATTTAAACGGTTTTATAACCGGGATAAATAGGCATATACATTTAATGGGTTTCAATTACAGTAGCATGCATTATTTAAAAACTATAAAGGCCGAAAACTGAAAAATAATAAT
Organism: Hyperolius riggenbachi; assembly: GCF_040937935.1. Lineage (NCBI taxonomy): Eukaryota > Metazoa > Chordata > Amphibia > Anura > Hyperoliidae > Hyperolius > Hyperolius riggenbachi. Next base: position 308,798,015 of record NC_090652.1, read on the forward strand.
TTTTTTCCCACATTTTTTCCTATTTTCCCATTAAAACACATATAGAATAAAATAATTCTTGGCATAATGTCCCACCTAAAGAAAGCCTAATTGGTGGCGAAAAAAACAAGATATAGTTCATTTCATTGCGATAAGTAATGATAAAATTATAGACGAATGAATGGAAGGAGCGCTGAAAGGTGAAAATTGCTCTGGTGGTCAGGGGGTAAAACCCCTCAGTTGGGAAGTGGTTAATCGTGCTGAATACATTATTTTATCTTTTTATATTTACCCTGTGGTTTGGGTTCTTCCATCTAGAAATGTTAAAGACACTTCCGTCTCCCTTATTATTTTTTTTTGTTTCATCACATTACCTATTTTTGGGTGCCTCCACCCCCCAGTACTATAAATTACATGTCCTTTGGAAGTCTTTACCTTCCAAGTGTGGTGTTATCTACAACCAAGAAAGACCAACCAGGAGTGCGACCATACAGTTCCAGTAGGACCTGGAATACCGAGCGGGGATGGTTATTTCCCTGTAAGCAATATACAGTGGTTGCAGGGAGTGCAACCCACCTTTGTGAGTACAGCAATATCCCCAGTATACGGCATCGGTGGGGATCGCCAGATGCTGGATATATGTGCTTGCCTGTTGAGTGAGCAACCGGCGTGAATAGCACAAACCTCTCCCCTGAAATGGGAGACAAAAGGGAAGAAACCGGGAGCCCCAATAGTGTATTACAGTATTTCAACCACTTCTCACAATTAATTGTATCTTACTCACAAGTGTGGGTTGCCGCGTCTAGGCATTAGGCAACCACTGATCTTGCTTGTGGGGAACTTTGACCTGTCCCCACTCTAAAAGGTCGCTCTCCGTAGAAGAAAAAAGGTGATCACACCTATCCAACCAGTGGATCCAAGTATACTCAAGAAGTACAGAGGCGCCCAAAGGATAAAAATGACTATTAAAATCATAAAATGGGGGGTACTGGAAACTTACCTCCCCAATGATGACAAATTGTTCAAAACTCAACAATTTATTCTTACTGTTTTTTTTTTTTTTTTGAAGTAAGAATAAATTGTTGAGTTTTGAACAATTTTGCAATTTTGCAATTTGTCATCATTGGGGAGGTAAGTTTCCAGTACCCCCCATTTTATGATTTTAATAGTTGGTCATTTTTATCCTTTGGGTGCTTCTGTACTTCTTGAGTATACTTGGCTCTCCCCTGAAATACTTATCGAGGCTCCAGAGATGTCTGGCAGTCTCCCTGAACTTCCTCGCGGGCTTGGAGTGGCTTTCCGGCTTCCTCAGTGCACGGAAGACAGAGTGTCAGCTGACCATCATTAGGTCATGTGGCATGCCGTCTCCTGTACACAGATGCAGGAAGCCACTAGGAACTCGTGAGGAGGTTCAGGGAGACTGTCGACATCTCTGGAGCCTTGATAAGTATTTTAAAGGGAAGGTTCAGGGTGTCTGTTAAAAAAATAAAAATGCCCATCCACTTACCTGGGGCTTCCTCCAGCCCGTGGCAGCCAGGTCGTGCCCTCGGCGCCGCTCCGCAGGCTCCCGGTCCCCTCCGGTGGCCGACCAGGTCGGGCTCTTCTGCGCTCCAAATTCCGGCACTTCTGCGTCCCACGCGGGCGCGCTGACGTCATCGGACGTCCGCCGGGCTGTACTGCGCAGGCGCAGAACTACTGCGCCTGCGCAGTACAGCCCGGCGGACGTCCGATGACGTCAGCGCGCCCGCGTGGGACGCAGAAGTGCCGGGATTTGGAGCGCAGAAGAGTCCGACCTGGCCGCCGGCCTGGCCAGGTCGAGTTGGCCACCGGAGGGGACCGGGAGCCTGCGGAGCGGCGCCGAGGGCACGTCCTGGCTGCCACGGGCTGGAGGAAGCCCCAGGTAAGTGGATGGGCATTTTTATTTTTTTAACAGACACCCCGAACCTTCCCTTTAAAGCCTGCCAGCATCCACGGGAAGCCCCCGAAAAGAGGTTCCAGTTATTCCTCCGTCATGCCGGTTAGTTGAGACTTCCGGTTGCCTGAATTCTGGATAATGGGGCATTTGCTGTATAAATACTCTCATACTATAATCTAACAGCTAATACCCCACAATACTGCACCATTTGGCTCCTGGTCTCTCCTTGTTATACAGGTGACCGTGGCATCCAAAAGGTGACCACCTTTTCTACTAGAACTCCTAAAAATAAAGAAAAAACAACAAAAAAAATTTTTAGGGCCTGTTTCCACTACATGCAGATTGGACACAGATTGGATGCAGAAAAACTGACTCCAATGAATGCCTATGGGAAAATCTGCATCAGAAAAATCACGTTGAGTGGAAACAGGCCCATAGGCATTCATTGGAGTCAGTTTTTCTGCATTCATTCTCATCCAATCTGCGTGTAGTGGAGACAGGCCCTTAGAGATTAAATATGTTATTTTATTGAACACTTGTAACGATTGTGGGATATCTCCGTGGTCAGCACACAAGATGTGCGCTGACACTGCGGAAGTCCTCCACAAGCGTGTCAAAATAATAGAACCCAGCTTTTGGCGCAAGCACCAGTAGAGGGGAATTTCCACCGGCAGATGGAGCTGTGGAGTGCAGAGGAATAAACACTCTGCGTGCCACAAATGCCAGATGGAAATTGTACGAAAGAAGCAACACAGGGCAAGATTGCCCCCAAAGAGAGAGAGCATAGAGATAGAATCAATGTGTGTCCACCAAACTAGACGCCACCCAGCGAGAATGGCGATTGCCAAATAGTGACACCAGACTGAGCAGGACAGAGCACGAGAGTAGCAAAGGCACAGCAAACAACAATCAGAGGATAAAGAAAATAACAAACGCTAGCTAAACGCGAACACCGCACTCATTCGCAACAGCGAACGCGTTTACAGCGCGGTCTCCACACGAAAAATGCAACAGAGACAAGCACGCCACCCTAACTAGCCACAAGTAACATAAATGAGCACAAACAGACAAGACAGACAGATGAGGTAGCCAGTAGCAACCGCTGCTCCAGCTTACACTCCAGGAACTCAGATCAGAAGAATCCACAGCCGCTACCGCTAGAGGCTAGTGCGATCCAAACAAGACAGAATGATTCACTATCAACCGCCGCTGGCGACAGCGCAATCGCGACAGACAAGACAGGACAGAATAGGCAGTACAAATATACACAAACTGACTGCACTAACTAGGAATGCAAGGAGCACTCCCCAAGAATTAACTATACTAAGATAGCAGTGGCTGACATTCCAGGTGAGTCCAGCAGGAACAAACATCTATGAGCAGCAAAGGACTCTGGGATCACATGGAATTTATACTGCAAGACTTCAAAGGAGGCAGCTAGGCCGTTTGCATGACAAGTGTATGCAGATTGCTCAGCAGCAGAACAGGTCTGATACTTGCAGAGCACAGGCAGGTCTCTTTTCCAGAGACCTGCAGCCCTCAGACTTAAGGGATGGACAAACAGCTATCTGCCCGTGCAGACCGCTGAGCAAATCGTTACAACACTTTACAAAGACAATGCATTTTGTGGGTCCTTGCCCGCTTGTTCAGGTCAAGAAACAATCTGTGCAACTAAGAGCAGGGCTGTTTCTTGGGCAGTGCGGGCAGGGCGAACGCAAGTAGAAGAAGGGGGCGCATGCAGAAGGACATAACTGCTAGGTGGTAGGGAGCCGGTGATACGCAATGCAACCGAATGGAAGAAGAAACAAGAACACCAGCGCAATGACCATCCTTGACTCCTCCTGGACATCCTACGGCTGCCTGCCTCCGACGTCAAGTCATCATCACGTCGCCACCGTGTGATGACACATGATGTCTTGTAGCGGTCCTGCAGGCTGTTAGGGTGCGGCGCCCATGGAGGAGTCGGTTTTCCGGGCTCTCTTCGCCTGTGTGTTCTCCTGGTCCCTGCTTCCTCCTTGATAAGTGGCTGGTCGCTAGTAAGTAGGCAGATAGACATGTGACCTGTGGCTTTTTGACTGTTCCTAAAGAGTAAGGGTTTGCAAGTTGGCGGGGGGGGGGGGAGGAGTGCAATTTTTACATCTTCACCCTGGGTGCAATGTAGCCTAGAAACTGCCCTGACTAAGCACATGTCTGTAAAAAACCTTTGAAATATTCTCGGGTTGCCTCCTCCTCTTTCAATAATTTTAGTATTGATAAGGGTGCAATTCAGGGCTGATTTGAAACATGTACGTTATAAGTACACTTATCCCTTATAGCCTCCTTTCTTTTCTGTTGTTTATTCATTGCTTGTAAACTACACAAATACAGCCCATTGTTATTTCTTTTACATGTGAACACAGAAAAGCCATTAACCTTCCTTGTTTGGAACGCCGCAAGTTTTCCATTAAGTTTGGCGTTCGGTGAAAGTGACTCTCCGGGTGGTGATAATTGCATAGATTTCTTCATCTATTACCACTGAATTGTGGGAAAGGTAGATAATTAAACCTATTGATCCCCCGCTCCCTTTGTAAAACGTTGATCATTGCGAGGAGAATGAAGGGAGGAGGACGTGGCCTGGACCAGCTTGAGAAGAAGATGGAAGAATTAGCCATGCTGCTCTGTGTAATTACGTTACACAAAAGTATGTCATATACAGTACACTCTCCATATCTGAGCAGAATTAGCATTTCATTTCATGTGTCACGGCTAATCATCAGGATATTAAAACCTGGCACAATCTATTATCGGGGATAGAGCTGAAGCTGAAGGTTTCTAGGGGCAGGGAACAGGCAAAGTGGCTTAGTTACATTTCATTCAATTAATATGTCCACTTATTACACAGAGTGACTTCTTCTCTCGTAACTTCAGGCCAATCAAGAAAGTTTGCCGAGATAATACTGAGAGCTTTTCTCTTTCTCCTCCTGCCCTGGAGCTGAACGTGAGTCTCTTGTTAGCCTAGAATTTTAGAGAGCTCTGTCTGTAAAAACAACTCGGAACATTTTCCAGTGCTATTGCTAGACTTAAATATTTGGGGCCTGTGCCCAGGGCTGGATTTAAGCCAAGGCCACAAAGGCCATGGCCTAGGGCACCACAGGATCAAGGGTAGATGGACAGCAGGCTATACGAAGGGGAGGGAAAGAGTCACCTAGCTACCTACACTTGAGGGAGGGGGGTCATCAGGCTATCTATACAGAAGAGGGGGAAAAGGTCACCTGGCTTCTTATACTAGAGGAAAGAGGGATGGGGGTCATCAGGATTCCTATACTGTAGAGAAGGGGGGGGGGGGGTCATCAAGCGATCTAAACTAAGGGGGAGGAGGGTCAACTGGCTATGTATATTGGAGAGAAGGGTCAATGGGCTACCTATACTGGAGGGAGGGGGAGGGTCATCTGGCTATCTACACTGGATGGAAGGGTCATCTGGCTACCTATACTGGAGGGGGGGTCATATGGCTATCTATACTTAAGGGGGCGGCTACTGACAGTGGCCTTGGGCGGTAAAGAATAAAAATCTGGCCCTGCCTGTGCCCCAAACCCTAACACTGTGGGCAATGGTGCCCCTATCCATATGAGGAGGGGAATTTATTAAAAGCATGGCCAGATGTGTTCACAATTGCCCTTCTACTGATGCCCAGGAGTGCCCTGGATCTTCTTGGATCCTAGTAATGCCCTTTCCTTCAGATATACACTCACTGGGCATTTATCATGAACACCTGCACAGATGAAGAAATCTATTGTCGATTGATGATTAGCAATTTCTTAAAGGGGTTTTAAAGTTTACCTGAACTCTTGCACAGGACAGAAGGAAAACATAGAGGAATGCACCCTGTATGTATTTAGAGAGTTTAGCCTCTCTTATTCCCCCTCATCTGTGACTAAGCACAAGTTCTAATTTGATCTCTCCCCTGTGTCAGCTGACTGCCATCGCAGATAAACCAGATAAGCTCATTTGAAAGCACAGGATGTTAACCCTATATGCGGTATTAACAGGGCGCTCTACAGCACAATTAACAGGGGGTTACAATATTGTTCCTTAGTACATAAACCAAAGTTTGTAAAACCTTAAAATATATAATAAACATAAAAGGCAGTCCCAAAAGTCCACATAAAACTCCCTTCAGGCTTCTGAAGAATGAATAGAGTTCAGGAAATCTTCCAATAATATGCAGTAACAATATACGCTCGCCAGATGTTAAGCTGTCCTTCTCAGGATCAGCAAACAGCGTTTCTGGCCCAGCCAGCAATCAGGATCTCTTGGATGTGTTATACCTCCTCTTGTATACTCAAACCATGGGGATATAAAACAAAACAAAAAGGCACTCCAATAGTGTGATACTGTATGGTGACAATATATGGTTATGGGATTTATCAAATCACCAGTGCTCCCAGTTATTATAGTAACACCGTGTGCTCCTTCACCATATACTGAATGAAGCCTCTCACCAAATGTCACGGCTGACCCAGCACAGACCAGCAAGCAAGCTACATAGATATTATCAACGTTCCTCCTTCAGCACCAGTCTCCCTTAAGGCCCATACACACGTCGGATTTCCGCAAACGACGGGTCGTTTGAACGTCCCGTCGTTCCGTCGTTCGCCCGCTAAATCGGGCGTGTGTACAGGCTGTCGTTCGCTTGATAAGGGTGAGTTTGAGCGATCCACCCGGCGGATTGCTCAAACTCGCCTTTATTAAGCAAACGACAGCCTGTACACACGCCCGATTTAGCGGGCGAACGACGGGACGTTCAAACGACCCGTCGTTCGCGGAAATCCGACGTGTGTATGGGCCTTAAGACTCAAACAGGGCCAACATAGTGTAAAAATGCGCGGAGGTGTACAGAGGCGCTGGTAGGATAAAAGTCAATAAAAGGTTTAAAATAGTTTCGGTTGTGGTGGTGGACCAGCCAACCAAAGACAGACACGTGTACTTGTAATAATACAAATAATATACAATTTATTCGTGTCCTCCTAATGACAGTCGCAACGCGTTTCACGGGCGAGAACCCGCTTCTTCAGGCAATAAAAGACAGGATTTTGTGTATTGCTCCTGTCTTTTATTGCCTGAAGAAGCGGGTTCTCGCCCGTGAAACGCGTTGCGACTGTCATTAGGAGCAAACGAATAAATTGTATATTATTTGTATTATTACAAGTACACGTGTCTGTCTTTGGTTGGCTGGTCCACCACCACAACCGAAACTATTTTAAACCTTTTATTGACTTTTATCCTACCGGCGCCTCTGTACACCTCCACGCATCTAGAAGTCCACCCCTGGTGGAAGGGTGACATACCCTGCAATTTCCTCCTATCTACAGAGAGCGACGTCTTAATCCTGAGTGGGGACAGGCTTGTTCTCCCCACCTGCCTTTACAGTGGTTGCCTTGGAGGTAACGCTGGTTTGTGAGTATATTACTTACTTCCATAATACTCTCCCTTCCTTCTTATACATACTACACCATATTGGGCTCTCGGTCTTCTACCCTTATAGTGTAAAACTGTTTTTTTATTAAAAAAGTTAAAAGATAATGCACTCACAAAAAGGGCAGAGCCTAAGGAGCGAGGGACACTGGATGAGCTCAAAGATAACTTATATGCGCATTTATGCTGGATTTTTGTGAGTCTGTGCTGGGTCAGCCGTGACATTTGGTGAGAGGCTTCATTAAGTATATGGTGAAGGAGCACGATGTGTTACTATAATAAAGGGAGTTTTATGTGGACTTTTGGGACTGCCTTTTATGTTTATTTATATATTTTAAGGTTTTACAAACTTTAGTTTATGTACTAAGGAACAGTATTGTAACCCCCTGTTAATTGTGCTGTAGAGCGCCCTGTTATTACCGCATATAGTTGCTTTAAAGTGATACACACAATTAATATACAGGAGCGATCCAGACAAATAGTAGCAACACACAATAACATCTAATTGAGGAGCGCACATTGAAGGTTTTTTAGTTGAAGGATGTTAACCCTGTCTGCTTCCATGAAAGCAGTAAGAAGAAACACTAGCTCATCAGTGGTCTAGATTATTTTAGGATTTGTATCAGGTGTAACAACAATTTTTTTTTGTTCAAAGGTTATTATTATGCTGTTGCGTATCTTTTAGAGCAGAGAGGAAATTCTGAGTTCAGGTCTGCTTTAATGTGAACAGTTTCTTTATCTATTGTACAGCAGCACTGTGTAAATACGCTTTAGGAATACAATACATAATAGTGTTTTGCTTATGGCACAGGGTTCCTGTAGGGACAGATCAGGGAGAAACACTTTGGCGACGGTTGGTTCGCTTAGCAGACGGGATAAATGTTGTGGAGCTATGGTTGCCTTTGCTAACAATTATATCCAGGGGGAGTCTGCCATGTGAGGGGAATACATCTATCCCAGCAATTCTAATCCAAAATCCAGAGCCGGATCATCCACAAGGCAATCTGGGCAGCCTACTAGGGCCGGGAAAGAATCTAGGGGCCCGGTGGATGTTAACCCCCACCAAATCTAAATAAAATAGCCAGGTAACCATCAGCACATGGCAAAAGCTGCCATCCTGTATCCTGCCTTGGGCCCCATTTCATCTTAAAGGACATCCGAGGCGAAAGAAAAGTGATGATGAGATAAACAATTGCATCTCTCCTCCTTCTCCTAAAAATGACTTTTAGACATCTCACAGTTTTATTTTATATTTAAATCTAGTTTTTACATTTTTATGGTTTCATTGTTTATGCTCAATGACACCTTCATTGCAGTATGCCAGAGCTTTAATCTATGAGCATTAACCCTTTTTATCTCTTTCCTGCTCTCAGAAGCCAGTTACCGCCAGGAAAGTGTTTTATGGCTGCAATTACTTATCAGTTAGGAAAAAATCCCAGAAAGCTTGCATCATTTAACTCTATTAGTTAGCCATTAAAAGGTATTATTTTTTACAAAACGTTTTTTTTTTTGCTGCCTATATTATCAGTTAGGATTATGCTATAGTCCGACCCAGTCCAGACTCGGGCAGAAACTGTCACTTGCATACCTGATGCTTAACTCTTTCAGGCAGAGAGAGAAAAAAAGGAACACAGCCTAGTTATTAGTGTGCTAGGCACTGTACATACCCATGTCTATCTCATCATGTCACATTACACCACGGGTATCCTTTAATCCTTCTCTGCCGGCATCGATGATGGGGACCTAACCTAACCCGTGCTCAGTACACTACTGCTTTATTGCAAAACTTTATTTACAGTTTTACAGAGGTTCTAAGTACAAGGTTTGGGGTCACCGCCCTTTCCCAAGTGCTTACAGAATGTAATATTTTCACGGGAGGAAGAAAATCACTTTAAACAAACAGAATTAGCAGAGAGGCAGAGGGTGCTGCTGACCCAGCAGTTTGTTTTTGCCTTTTACCTGCTGCTGCATCTAATGAGCTCTCACCTAACTTCACAAGTTTTCAATTAACATCTTCCAGCTAGCAACATTCCACATTCCACGACCTACTTAACCGCAGCAACAGCATACAGACAGTAGGCTTCACAAAAACACAGTTGCCAAATCCGCAGGCTTATCCAGCTTATTGTCAAAGAGAAAACATATTTACACATTTTTCTCTTAAAGGAGTTATCAGGGAAATGATACAAAATGAGCTTTACTCACCTGGGGCTTTCTCCAGCCCCTTGCAGCCGGCTGTCCTACGCCGACCGCTCCACTCTGCACTGCCGTCCCAGTCTCCGTGCACTGTGCGGAGGCCGGCCCCGAGGTCGTCCTCACTGCGCCTGTGCAGTAAGCCACGTACAACGTGTGCTTGATTGACAGCGGCGGTTCGCACAGGTGCAGTGAGGACAACATTGCAAAGGGAGAAACAGAGGTGTGTGCATCTAACCAGTTTCACCTGACTTATATACTGGCTGCCTCAAGTCTATTGACTCATTCAAATTTGAAATTTAACTGACTCTCGTCTAATTAAAATGGCAGAGCGTTGCAAACTGCAATCGCCTACCAGTGGTGCAGGATCTAAGGCAAACTCCCTGACATTCCTGCAGGAGTTGGCCCACGCAAATACTTGCATCTCAACAGGGGCGCCTCGTGTAGGCCTCCTTGTACCCCCAGGAAATCAAGTGCAGTGCAAACGCCCCCACAAAGCATCCATACTGTGCATGGAGACCGGGATGGTGGCGCAGAGCGGAGAGGTCGGCGTGAGACAGTCGGCTGCAAGGGGCTGGAGAAGCCCCAGGTGAGTAAAGCTCATTTTGTATAATATCCCTGATAACTCCTTTAACCTCCTTGGCGGTAACCCCGTGTGTGACACGGGGTAAGCCACCGGAGGGTGCCGCTTAGGCCCTGCTGGGCCGATTTACATAATTTTTTTTTTGCTGGACGCAGCTAGCACTTTGCTAGCTGCGCCAGCACCCCGATCGCTGCCGCCGCGCGCCCGATCGCCGCTATCCGGTGCGGCGCGCGGCCCCCCCCCGACCCCTGCGCTGCCTGGCCAATCAGTGCCAGGCAGCACCAAGGGGTGGATCGGGTCTCCCAATGACGTCCCGACGTCACTGACGTCGGTGACGTCATTCCGCCCCGTCGCCATGACGACGGGGGAAGCCCTCCAAGAAATCCCGTTCTTTGAACGGGATTTCCTGATCGCCTATCGCCGGAGGTTCGCCCTGGGCTCGCTACATGATTTAAAAAAAAATTTTAAAAAAAACTGCTGCGCTGCCCCCTGGCGGTATTTTTCATACCGCCAAGGGGGTTAAAGAGAACCTGAGGCAGTCAAAATATTTCAAAAAAAAAAAAAAAAAAGCTTCCTACCTGATCCAGGGCAGTGGTTCGAATCAGGCAGGGTAGCGCCCTCTACTGTTTGAACTTCCTCTTGTCAAAAGACGAGACAGGAAATGAAGTGAAGATGAAGAAAGCCAGCCGGAGAAAGGGACAGCACGGACCCGGGGACTCGCGCCGGCGGAACAGGTGAGATTATTGCTGCGTCGGTCGTCGCCGAATCGAAATGCCACGAACGACGCACCCCCAACCTGGTGATTGAGTGAAATTTTCAGTTGGAAATCAGTCGATCGGTCCGCATTTACGTAAATCAATTTAATAGCAGATTCAATCACAGTTTGTGATATCTGTGGGAAATTGAGTAAATGTATGGGCACCCATAGATTTATTTTCAATAGATTTCCAATAGATTTAATTCTGAAATCTATTGCAAATCTGTTCCTACTGTAGTTTGTGGCACACAGATAGATTCCTGTCAGATTCGACCTGACAGGCATT
>NC_090652.1:309116681-309276681 GCF_040937935.1 Hyperolius riggenbachi
CAGAATGTGTTGATATTTGGGATGAATTCATCAGATGTGTGACTTTAGCAGGGACTTTTATCCCTGAACGAGCCTCGCAGCATCGTTGTACCTAAAATGTGACAGTAGGTAGCAGGTGTTTTTCTTGGAATGAGATGTTCTTCTTTCACCATGCAAAGTGCTTTCTGTTATGACCAAATAACTCAGTTTTTGTCTCATCTCTCCAAAGCACTTTGGGCAGAGAAACTGCAGAGCGCTTTTAGATCTGTTTGCAGTTTTATAAACACGATCCTATTGACTTGCATTAAAATCGTGGCAATATTGCAGCAATTGCAATTTTTTATTATTTTAGAAAGTGCATAAAAAAGTACTGTTTTTATAGTTAGAAGAAATACTATTTGATCCTACAAACCTTTGTAGACTTCATCGCTAGCTACAAATTGAAACAGAGATTAATTATTACATTACAAAGTGACTTATGAATCACTCATGTCACAGTCATTTTTTACCCCTGTTATCAGGGTCAGACAGGGACACTGAGGGCCCACCAAAGAAATTTCAACCTGGGGCCCACAAATCCCATGATTTCGGTGAAAAAAGGGTGTGGCCATGCACCGGAAAGTGGGAGTGGTCATGATGTATTATGGACAGGGCCAAATGTACATGATCTTAGCGGCATTGTAATTCAGAGACACTGCTGCCCAGCAAAACTTTGCATAGAGTCCCCTCCTTCAATCTTCTATATATATAATAGAGTAAGTGTCTCAACCTTGAAGCAAGAAGAAGAAGTAGCGTCCTGCCCCCAGGGCCGGTCCAACCAAGAAGAAGGGGCTGTTCCAAGCAAGAAGAAGGGGCTGGTCCAAGCAAGAAGAAGAAGTAGTGTCATATCTAACCAAGGGCAAAGAGGGATAATTTGCATATTCAGTAGCAGTGCATTGTGGGTAACCACAAATGTTCTCTTATAGCTGAGTTATTGCAGATTTGCTTCTGTTTTAAGAAGGAAAATTACGCCAAGCTTTGCTTTTTTTAGTAGAAGGGCTTTTTAGTCCCTTTTATCCACCTATACATTCTTAGTAGTTTGGGTCACCCTGAGCTGCTTGGTTACTCTGTTGTACTGGTCCAAGCCCTATCTCCTACAGCCTGATCAATACCTGCTGTGTGCTGATGAGGACTAAACATCTGAAATAGGCTGTCACATGTGGGTTTGATAGGACTGTGTAAAACTTAAAGCTATAGGCTTGCTTGACTTACCAAGGGAGAAAAGGAATAATTAGCATATTTAGTAGCGGTGCATTGTGGGTAATCACAAATGTTCATTTATAGCTGAATTATTACAGATTTTCTTCTGTTTTAACAAGACAAATTACATCAAGCTTTGATTTTTTTAGTAGAAGGTCTTTTTGGTCCCTTTTATCCACCTATACATTCCGAGTGGTTTGGGTCACCCTGAGCTGCTTGGTTACTCTGTTGTACTGGTCCAAGCCCTAGCTCATACAGCCTTATCAATCCTTGCCATCTACAGATGAGGACCAAAAGTCTGAAACAGGCTGTCTACATGTGGGTTTGATATGGCTCTGTAAAATTTAAAGCTATAGGCTTGCTATACACCAGTGGTTCTGGATGCTTGCTTGGCTTACTAAGGATAAAAAGGAATAATTTGCATATTTAGTAGTTTGATATGACTGTGTAAAATTCAAAGCTATATGCTTGCTTGGCTTACCAAGGGGGAAAAGGGGTAATTTGCATATTTAGTAGCAGTGCATTGTGGGTAACCACAAATGTTCACTTATAGCTGAATTATTGCAGATTTCCTTCTGTTTTAAAAAGGCAAATTACACCAATACAGTGTGCGGCATTGCGGGAAGTGACGACAGTGGAACGCACGATGGAACACGGAAGAGGTGAGTAATCCCCGCCCGCTGCCTCTTACTAATAGTGGCAGCTGCTACTGTGCTTAAGCAGGAGGGGGAGCGCACATAGGGGAACCAGTTGAGAGCGGGGGGGGCTCCGCCGCTGTGCCCAATACCCCCTTCCTGCCCTCTACCCTCTTATGTGGCGTATGCTGCGCCGTGGGTCGGCTAGTATAAAGTAATGTCCTACTTTGCAGAGGTTGCGACCGCAGAGGTTGCGACCACATCGGGTCCCCGAAGGGCCCTCCCTCAACTACAGTATTACCTCTCTATTGGTCCTGTGCTCATAATAATCACTTCTATAGATACTTTGAATAGTGGTAATCATTAACAAGCTATTTCCCATCCCCTTCTTGCACCTCTGACACTGTAGTTGCCATTGGCAGGTTTTGGTGCGTCGTATCAATTGTTATGTATAGAGTGCTTGGGGGGCCCCATTGTAAAGTTTGCACCGAGGCCCACAGCTCCTTAGCTACGCCACTGCTCTCCGCATGAGTGATTACAGCACTGAGAAGAGAATTTCTGTGCTGCAGGTAGCAATTGGAGCTCTGTCAGACAAGGAGGGGGGCCCACCAGAGACCTGGAGGCGGGGCCCACCGAGGGAAAAAACTGTACTACTGTGGCCCAGTCCGACCCTGCCTGTCATAACACCCTGCGGGTGCTGAGCTCCCCCTGCCCCGGACCACGCTGCCTGGCCGGAGCCAGACACCTGCGCTATACCCAGTTGCCAACCCCTTTGGGGGCTGATTGGTTCCTCCTGAAGGGCCCGCAATTGGCACCACTGATTCCCCACTACCTCACTGCACCTGGTCACTAACCACCATCCCCCCCCCCTTGGCTGCTGCTGTGAGGACCTGGAGTGCCCTAAACAGACCCATTTGCCCTGGTTTAGCCTGGACGCTGACAGCCACATCATCAGATGGCCTGGCTGCAGCTGCTTGTAATCCCCGGGGAGCTGCTACTGCTGCTGCCTGTCTATTTACCCCCTTTCGCCCGCCCTTTTCTCTACCACCTCTACTCTTTCCCCCGACTTTCCCTTTCCCTCCTTCCTATTCCGACCAGCCGCAGGCCCCAGAACTGCCCCCAGCCGAAATGGCACTTACCCTGCCTTGGCTTGGGCCGGCCCGTCCTGGATGTCCAATCCATGCTAGCCGCCCGTGCTCTGGCGGCGGGGGGGAGAAGGAGAGGGCCTGTCAATGGGCCCCCAGGTGCGCCTGGGCTGCTCTGCTGGTGCCTCCGCTGGGACGGCTGCTAACAGCTGCTGCAGCCATCCTTCGCCTCTCCTCGCCGCCTCCTCCCGCAGAATCCTGGCCAGATCAGCAGTCTCCTGGTCCACCATGTCCCTACGCTACGCAGCAGCGGTGAACAAGCTGTTCACTCTCGCTGCCTAATGGAGGATAACGGCCGTTATCCTCGCTCCCTCCTACCAACTTCCTGGCGCCCTCTCCCCGCTGGCCAATCAGATCAAACCTCGCCCCTTCCACTAATCCCTTTCCACAGCCCTTTAACCCTGTGTGGGTTTGTGGAACCAGTAGGAGTCATGGTGCTGCTGCGACGATCACAGCTCACCTCTTGACTTGGGCGAATAGCTAGTATTCATCTGAGAAATGTTTTTAATGCTCGCCATTACATACAGGAAAAATTCGACAAATTAGAATGTTGTGCAAAAATCTATTTATTTCAATAATTTAACTTTAAAGGTGAAATTAACATATGGAATAGGAACCCTTTGCAGGTGTTTTGGATGAATTAGCTGATTAGAGGCTGACACGTTGAGCTGAGAATATTGAACATTTTCACAATATTCTAATTGGCTGAGATTTTGGGGTTCTCATCAGCTGTAAGCCATAATCATCAGAATGATAACAAATAAAGGTAGGATGAAATATCTTGCTTTGCGTGTAATGTGTGTATTGCATATACAGTACTAGCTTCACCTTTTAAGTTGAACTACTGAAACAAATGGACTTTTACACAATATTCTAATTTTTCACCTGTATGTGAAGCCAGCATCTGGATTCTAATTATATTCTGTGCTGTACCTGAAGTTGACCAGTGGCCTAGCTAAGGAGCTATTCCCCGCCCCTCGCCCCCCCAGCAGAACTGCAGTACTGAAAAGGCTTGGTGTTTCTTTAACAGTTTCACAGTATCAGAACTTTGTTTTTCTTACCCAAGCCTCATTTTTAGCTGCACAGAAGAAAACTGCCCGGGCATTTTTCCCCTGATGCTGTGCAAAGCATGATGGGATTTCTGATGTTGTTGTTCTCCTTCTGCTGTTTTGGTGCAGTTTTTTTTTTTTTTTTTATTTGAGATTTGAAGCCTAGTGAGTGCAGCTGGGAGGGGTGATCAGGACACAGGACAGTTGGAATTGTCTCATGCTCCTTGTCACCTCCTTTCAACCAAAAAGATGGCTGCCCTCATGAACAAGATGGCTGCCCCCATGAATAACAAACATTTGCCTGTTCTTTTAAAACAGGGTGGGTAAGATATTATATTACCTATCTATCTTCATTAATATAGCTAATGTAACTTAATGGCAGTATGTTTGTTTAGGCTGAAGTTCCCCTTTAATGATTACTACTATTCAAAGCATCTATAGAAGTGATTATTACCAGCACAGGACCAATAAGGGGTTAATACTGCTGTTGAGGAATCGGGCCGGATTTACCATAAGGCACTATAGGCACGTGTCTACAGGCGCCTGATGATGGAAAGGCGGCTCACCATCCTCCCCAAGCTCCTCCCTCTCTTCCTACTTATGCAGAGTTTTGAGATGAGTGTAAATGAGGTTACTCACCCAGCTCTCAGCATTCCACTGACGAGATCTCCCTTTAGTCGGGGCACCTCTAGCTACTTAACACTGAGGGTACATCTGGAGGGCGGAGTCTAGGGTGCCAGTAAATCTGTGCCTATAGGCTCCTGTGATGTAAGTCCCTGCCTGTGAGGAACACCAGTGCAGTCACATCCTCTATTGCTACGCTACTGACATTGACTCTGTTTTACTTCTAGTTCTTCTAGTTTTTCTTTATGATGAAGCATTTCCTTAACTCAGGAGGACCCTTCAGTTATGATGTTGGATCCTTTATTTGTGCTGCAGCCGAATATGTTTGGGCATTAATTCATGAAGTTGTTATCGCTAAGAGAATATATCATTAATAACCCCTTGAGATTCATGCGGGCATATGGAGCTTCTCTTCAGCGGTAATTAAATTGCCTCTGAATGCGCACTCTGCATTTCTGCTCCCCGTCTCCCGTGCCTGGAGGGCAGCCATTTTGGACGCTACGGCAAACAGCTGTGGTTGAACGCTCGGCAGGGCGAGGATGAAATGTGTTACTTTTTACTGCTTTTACAAAACAGGGAACGATCAACCAGCAATCCGTCCAGGAATCATAAAGAGAAAAATACTTGTTAACATTCACATTATCACGAAGGAGGAAAACTTGTACACAGTGTAGACTAGAAACTAAATGTAACTAACTTAGAAAAGAGGAAAAGGGAATAGAATCATTGGAGCAGAAGGCTCTCAAAGGATAAGAATCAGTTCCTGCTGCACTTCCTCAAATATCCTGCAACCAGTGAGGGACAACTTCTTTAAAGTGTACCCGAGATGATTTACTAGCCCCTATTTATATTTACCTGGGGCTTACTCAAGCCCCATGGACTCTGTGGTCTCCCTCGCTGCATGTTCTGATCCTCCGTTCTGCCGGGAAGTTGCAGGCCACTGCGCATGCACCCCTCATCATGCTCCCGTGGCCTGGAAGGTTCTGCGCCTTGCTCAGATCGCTCCAGAGGATGGTATCGAGGCAGGGGTTCATGAGTGGCTGAGAAGAACCTGATGACTGGTGGTGACTGACCAGATTAATGGGAGTCGTAGCACCAGAGTGGAGGGGCAGAAGAGGAAGGCGAGGAAAGCCATGGTGCTCATGGGGCTGGAGGAAGCCCCAGGTAGGTATGAATAAGGTACACTTTAAGGGCATGATGGAACTATTTCCAGACTTTCACACATTAGAGAATGAGAGGAAACTCTACATTTTACTGAGAGAAGAGGAATCCACAGTGACAATCATTGCACACTATGTCACCGCATGCCAGAATCAGACTAAGAGGAGGAAACCACAGTCACAATCGCTGAATACTACATCACAGCATGCCACAGACTGAGAGGAGGAAACCACAGTCACAATCACTGCACATTGTCACAGGCAGCATGCCACAGACTAAGAGGGGGAATCTACAATAACCATCGCTGCACATTATGTCACAGCCACCCACAGACTAAGAGGAGGAGCCCACAGTGACAATCACTGTACACTGCATCACAGCATGCCACAAACTGAGAGGAGGAATCTACAATAACAATCGCTGCACACTCACAGCATGCCACAGACTGAGAGGAGATATCTACAATAACAATCGCTGCACATTATGCCACAGACTGAAAGCATTAATGAACTGTAAACTTAAAAATGTCAAAGGACTGCTTACCCATTGCACCCCTACCCCACTCCTTTCCATGTCCCCCATTTCTCCTTGCTTTGGCAATGCCTTTATGAATCTTGGTGATGCCAATAAAGCTATGATTTATTGGAACTGGTTGTTTTTCTCCTACAGGAACCTTGGAACTGCTTTGCTCTGATTTCCCTATCTCACCCCAATACCTGGACAATGAAACTCAGTCCTTCTTGTCCAATGTTCACAGCTGTCTAATCAGAGCTGGATTTACATCTCAGGATCCTGTAGGCACAGGCGTTCTGGAGCCCTAAACACCGCCCCTCACCTCAGGCCACACCCCCATATTAGGTAGGCATCCCTCCTCCCCTATTTGGTATCCCCATTAATCTAGGTAGTAGATGTGTCCCCCATCCTAAGTATAGGGAGCTAGATGTGCCCCCACCTCAGTATTAAGTAGCCCCTCCAATGGGTAGGGGGAAACTTGAGGAGGGACCCGCCTCTGCTACATAAGGCGCCTGTAGGCACATGCCTACAATGCCTTATGGTAGATCCGGCCCTGTGTCTAATTCATTCATTCTCAGCCTAGCATACTTTTCGATCTCATCTCCTTTTTCTGGCATGTTCTCTTGTCTCACTGGTCCTTCACTATCACCAGCAAAACCCTTCAATGCAATGCCCTCATCAGCCTGAAGGGGGTGGAGGAAGCCCCAGATATGCATATATTTTTTTTTTCTGCTGTCAGTCTCAGGTTTTTTTTTTTAAAGTGACTCTGTAGAAAGTCCATGCATATGGATCCAGTAGTATATCCTGAAAGAGGAGTGTGTCATGAAAGCCCAGTTATTGGGATGGATTCACCAAGGTGCTAAAGCAGCGCAGCGTAACAACAGGAGCACAAGCTCAGCGCAAGCTATACTGCGGTAGTGCAGCTAGAATGCAGTTGTTGACTTAAGCTCGCTCCTCCGAACGAACGGCCACGCCATTGAACCCACCCCTGAGCCCCGGCGGGTCCAGTAGAGCGGCCGTTAGGTAGAAGGAGCTTTTTAGCAGAGCAGCTTGATTAATCTTCCCCATTGTTTCTAAAGTTTAACTATAGCAAAAGTCTAAGGGCTAGATCACACTGGGCGCTTAGGTAGCGTTTTGCTGATCACCGGCGATCAGAAAAAAGCTTTTTTTTTTCACTGTACAGGAAAGCGATTTAGGAGTGATTGCGTTTTGTGATTCTATAACAAGTGAAATGCAATCACTGCAAAAATGCTGCATGCACCATCAGCAAATCGCTAATCACTGGCAATCACTACAGTGTGAACACTTCCATTGACTTGTATTAGCAGCAGCATTTTGCTGATCGCCAGTGATCAGCAAATCGCTGAAAAATTGTCCAGTGTGAACTAACCCTAATGCTGGGTACACACAATGCAATTTCCCGCTCAATCAACGGGATCGATCCACTATTACTGACATGTTCGATCGGGTCTCGATCGATACAGCAGTCGATTTTGCACACTTAGCATTAGAAAATCGACCGCTGTATCGATCGAGACCCGATCGGACATGCTGGAAATAATCAATTGACCCGTCGATCGAGCGGGAAATCGCATCATGTGTACGCATCATGTGTACCCAGCATAAGGTAGCTCAGTCTAGCCCGACTGTCCCATGTGATCATTACTGAACCCTTCATTACAATGACTCATGCTGTCTGCTGTGTTAGATAAGACAGCATGAGTCATCAGAAGGGAGGGTCGACTGATGATCTCATCAAGTGGCAACAAGCTTAGTTGAGCAGCACAGATTCACTGGAACTTTGATTTTGGTTTTATAAAAAGATAGAAAATATATTCCAGTGGAGTTATACCATCTAGGCATTTAGTTAACCCTTCTGTTCCAAGATATGAGTACGTATGCATGGACTGACTGTTGGCTCACTTTAACAGTAGGATTCCTCTTGGGTTAGGCTTTCTTTATCATCAAGCACTTGTAAATGTTTAGGAAAGCTTATGAAATCCCCCAGTGATTGTATCAGCAATGCTGGCTGAAGCTTTGATAAGCACTTAGCCGTTTTCAGCAGGGACTTATTAAGCAATAAGCATTTAGCAAGCATATGCAGAACGGCGGATCCAGCATTCTCTCAGATCTGTTTTATGCACCTCCCAGTCCGGGGCTGAAGGGTACAGGATGCTTAACATATTTCAAATACTTTGTAGATCTAATCTTCATGTCCTTCAGACCTCTATCTGTCTTCTGAAAATAAAAGAAAGAACGTTGCGTACTTAGAAGTAGCTGAATAGAGAATGGAAGCTGCCATTATTACGCTGTTTTCAAAAATGCCAGTTGCTTTTATTTCCTTTGAAAAAAATCTAAGTTTCCTGGCTATCCTAGATAGTTGAGTACCAGACAATCAACACAGCTCCTCAAACTATGACCATCTGTGGGGGATGAGAAGAGACCAGCGTCCCAATAGTGCAGTATCTCCTGTTGTATATTGGTGGTATGTATGGTGCGAATAAATCCCACAAAAGTGGGTTGTAGTCCTTACAAGCACTGTATGAGCCTGCAGGGAAGTACTGCCCCCAATCGTTTTCTCCAGGACTGATCATGAACTGGGTGGTCCTCAAAGGACTCTGGATTAGTGTGAGGCGCTGTAATGATCGCTGCTGCAGCAGCTATTGCTGGAAGTAGTGCTGCAGCTCAGGCAGTTCTGATCTATTTCCATGCAAGTTGCATAGCTTTGTCTGTCTTTCCCTGCTGTCAGCTTGTGACTGATTATCATTCACCTGTGTGGGAATCTGCATGTCTGCTCCCATTGGATGACCTCAGTATAAAGATCTGCTTCCTGCAGGGTTTCCTTGGGTTTTCATAGCTTCAGCTTAAGCCTGCCTTGCTGTCGCTTTAGCCCCCGATCGTGTTTCTTGTTAAAGATACTTTGCTGGTCTTTGCATCATATATTGGTTCATTGCCAATATATATGCATACCAGCACGTTTATTATTTTCCTTGTATTTGTGTTACGTTGATATATCAGTGTTGCTGATATATACGTACACGAACTGTTTATTTCCTGT
Source organism: Hyperolius riggenbachi (assembly GCF_040937935.1). Taxonomy (NCBI): domain Eukaryota; kingdom Metazoa; phylum Chordata; class Amphibia; order Anura; family Hyperoliidae; genus Hyperolius; species Hyperolius riggenbachi. Next base: position 309,126,085 of record NC_090652.1, read on the forward strand.
GTTCAGTTAGTCAGTTTTCCAGCACGTTTTGGTAGTTTGCGCGTACCGTGAACACCCGTGCTGAGCTAGTTATCCTGTTCCTGGTCCTGTTTGTGGATTGCGTTCATCTCTGCGAAGAGATAACGAATCCTTCTGAATCCTGTTCTGTTTCCGTTTGTGGATTGCGTTCATCTCTGCGAAGAGATAACGAATCCTTCTGAATCCTGTTCTGTTACCGTTTGTGGATTGCGTTCATCTCTGCGAAGAGATAGCGAATCCTTCTGAGTCCTGTTCCCTGTGTTACTCCAGTCTTAGTCAGCGTTCCTGCTTATGTCATATATCGGTTCATTGCCGATATATACATATGTTAGTCAGACGTTACAAATAGTTTAATTGATAGCTGTAATTGTAATACGCTAGGAAAACATACTTATTGTATATTTATCTGTGTTACGTTCATCTATCTTAATCCTGCTATTTTCTGACTGTCCTGTCCTTGTGAGGCACGCCATCGCCGCATCGCATTGGCTGCCTCATTCCAGTCTGTCTGGTTTTGGACGCTTGCTGTCGCTAAGTAGCCGCTAGCTAGCAAGCGTTCATTCTGTCTACCTGTCCTGATCTCCTCAGTTCCGGTGTATGCGCTCAGCGCTACTTTGCGCTGAGACGTTATACGAAAGCATTGTTTGTGGCTGTCAGATCTGCACCGGCTCTGTGCGCCACAATCTCCTATTGGAGTCAGTCCTCCCGTCCACTATACTAGGGATAGCCTGTTTCCTGGTGCTAGTGTGTGTACCTCCTCCACGTCAGCCCATGCGTTGCATGCTGACTGTGGAGAATACACCACCAAGCCTTACATTATGAAAACCCCATTACCAATCCCCATTGTGGGGGGGATTCCCAGAAAGTATGACACTGTTAATTATGGTTCCTGTTCCTTTAAGAAATTTGAAGAACTTAGCTCTGAAACAGAAAATGAGTTTTTCTCTGAATGTGCCAGGTTCCTGGCCAATCCCGATCTCCAAGCGACTCCTGTTTCAACCTGGGCACTCCAGCTAGTTTATATTTTGTTTAAAGGGCAATTGCTTCAGTGGGCATGTGATGTTCTCAATCATTCCGATTTGAATGAGAGACCACTGGAATTTCTAGCGTTTGTGATCCATAACTGGTTGCGCATAGATCCATTGCCTTTTCCTCTAAATGAACTTCTGGCAGCAGGCCAATCAGCTGCTCCTTCAATTGCTTGCAAGAATGAGCAGCAAGCAGAAAGTGTTACTGATAATTTTCCTGCAGCTTTGAATAAATCATCAAAAACCGCAAGGTCAAAGGCAAAACGCAAACGTTCTAAAAAACGTGTCCAATCTGCAGAGTCGTTATCCTTAGCGACTGAGACCTATGATGAGATTCTGCCATTAACAGATAATGAAATGCAATTGTCTTTCAGGGGAGTTAAATGGACTTATGAAACTACTAATGAACTTTCATCACTGGCTAGGGAAAATAAAGATTTTTGTTTAAAAGAATTATCGGAGTATGATTATGAGGAGATATTACAGAGTATTGAACAAATCAACTTATTTGTGAAGCAAGGAAAGTTTGCATACACTACAGTTAAACATTTGCTACAGGTATTAGAGATTCTTAAGAATAAGGAATCTGCCAATCACCTGCTAATTAACCCAATATATGTCCCTGCCACAATCATATCTGCAAACTGTGATCTGCCTGTTAAGTATGCTTGGAATCCTCCATTTGAGAAAGGAGAGATGGAAGCTCTGGTCAATGAATGGAAGAATGATTCAAGTTCATTTTGTCAATTTTACAGTGCAAAAGGTGAATTAGTATTGAATGCATGCATTAAGTCTGCCTATAACCTAATAAAAACTGGTGTGTGTGGGTATGACTTTGTGGCTCCATTGATCGATGTGTGGAAAATGATTTTGGATGATTTTTATGCGATTCAATCAGTTGATACCAGGGAAGACACACTGTCAATTGGAGACTGTCCCACTTCTCCAGTTACTGAGTCCCTGCCATGTCTTGTGAATGTTCCTGTAACTCCACCCTGTACCATGGATAACTCAGTGTTACTTCCCAGTAAAACAGAAGCCACTGATACATTCTTAACCTTGCCCTGCGCAAATTTCTCAGCAGAGAATCCAGAGGTCCTGCTGACTTCCGAGTCCAGCCTAGCCAGTACTCATGACTCTTTGTTTAGTGAAACAGACACCAGAAAAATCTTGCCTGTCTCTGCAAACACTTCTGCAGAAATTACCTGTGTTAATAAAGTTCAACTCCTGTCTGATCCAGCAGATGCCAGTAGGTGCACTGCATCAGTTTCCGAGTCCCAGCAATCCTGTCTAGTAAACTCAGAACCCCAGCATCTGAATTTTCCAATTTTACAAATGAATGGTGATTCAGATGCGCAAACATTGTGTCTTGATCTTCCTGTTTCTACACCTCGCTCTAGTTTCGTGAATAGCTCAGAGCATCTGCTATGTGAACCTGAAATCGCAGAATTATTACCTTGTTCAGAAAATTTTCCAATAAATTTGCCCTGTACCATGAATTGTGCAGTAGATCTCTCCAATGAAAGTCAGGTCACAGAATCATTATGCTGTCCAGCAGGTGCTTCCATGGTTTTGCCCTGCAATATGGACTGTTCAGTGATCCTGTCCAGTGAAGCTGTGGTCGCAGAGTCTTATGCTTCACCCAGTACTTTGGATACTTTAAACCCTCTAGCAGAGGAGGCTGAAGCACTGCTTACCTCAGTTGGTGTTGCAGTAATATTCACTTGTCTAGCAGCTGTTTTGGAATTACAGTCTGCTCTAATAAAACTTGATGAATTTCTGCCCAGCAAAGCAGAAGCCATTGAAATATTGTCCTCGTCAGCAAGTGTGTCAGATACCTTGCCCTGTACACAGTCTGATTTAACCAATGTTGAGTCCCTCTCCAGTGTTGTAACAGCCGAGGAACTCCAGCCCTGTCCTCTGAATGTTTCAGAAGTCTTGCCCTGTAACATGGATAATTCTGATTCTCTGGTCAAAATAATAGAAATCTCAGAATTTCAGTCCAGTCTGATGAGTGTTCCTGAAACCCAGCCCTGTATCCTGAAAGATTCTGGTTCTCTGGCCGCTGTGGCAGAGGTTCCAGAGTTCCCTTCCTGTCCAGGGAATTCCTCAGTTTTGCCTAGTCCAGTGGGGGCTGCTGCAATACTGACTTGTTCTGCAGCGCCTCATGAGCCCCAATCCAGTGTATTAAATGAGTCTCTGTCCAGTCCAGAGGTAGTTGTGGAGTCCCTGTCTGGTTCAGTGCATACATCAGAAGATTTGTCCTGTCTTGTTAGTGCCCCTGAATTTGATTTGTTACTGACTTTGCTGGAATCAGCGACATCTAAGTCTGATCCAGCATTCTCGTGTAAAAGTCCAGTAGTTGCGAAGTTTAGTCATGATGATTTTTTTTTGGCCAGTCCTGGTTTTGGTCCTGTCTTGGCTGACCCTGAGGCTCACAGTTCCTTGACATGCCCAGAGGTTTCTCTTGTGCCGGTGTGCCCAGATGTTCTTTGTGTGCCAGAATGCCCAAGTGTGTCTAAGGTGTTAGCGTGCTCTGATGCTTCCTTAGTGGGAACACGTTCTGATATTGCCAGTCTGCCTGCATGCCCAGAGATGGTTCTGGTCCCTGGAAGCCCTGATATTGATGTTTGTCCTTGTGGCCCTGACTCGGGAATTGCCCTAGGTTCCATAGGGGTTCTTGATAGTTCTCCATGTGAGCCTAAGGGGCATTCTGACCTATGGGGATCTCTTTGGAGCTTCAAGGTGTTCTGGGAGGTCTCTGAGAAAACTTGTCCTGGTGCCTTGGACTGGTTCAACAGTGGGTTTTGTGTTGGTAAAGACAGTACCGGTGGGCATTGCAAAGGCTTTGGCGTTTCTGAACTGTTCCTGGAAGGCGGTGGGTATCGCTCAGGGAGTTTCGGAGGGCTTTCTTCTGGAAATCATGGTTCTGATGGGTGTCACACTGGGGCTTGTAGTACTGATGGGCATGGTTCTGTAGGTTCTGGTTCTGATGGGTCCAGTCTTGTGGGGACTGATTCTGGAATTCGGTCTTGCCGGGCTGTCCCGGTCATCATGAATTATCAGTCAGACTGTTTTGTTGGAAATTTCAGTTTTGAAAAGCGTCTGGAATCCGCTTTTAAAGGCGGGGGTATTGTAATGATCGCTGCTGCAGCAGCTATTGCTGGAAGTAGTGCTGCAGCTCAGGCAGTTCTGATCTATTTCCATGCAAGTTGCATAGCTTTGTCTGTCTTTCCCTGCTGTCAGCTTGTGACTGATTATCATTCACCTGTGTGGGAATCTGCATGTCTGCTCCCATTGGATGACCTCAGTATAAAGATCTGCTTCCTGCAGGGTTTCCTTGGGTTTTCATAGCTTCAGCTTAAGCCTGCCTTGCTGTCGCTTTAGCCCCCGATCGTGTTTCTTGTTAAAGATACTTTGCTGGTCTTTGCATCATATATTGGTTCATTGCCAATATATATGCATACCAGCACGTTTATTATTTTCCTTGTATTTGTGTTACGTTGATATATCAGTGTTGCTGATATATACGTACACGAACTGTTTATTTCCTGTGTTCAGTTAGTCAGTTTTCCAGCACGTTTTGGTAGTTTGCGCGTACCGTGAACACCCGTGCTGAGCTAGTTATCCTGTTCCTGGTCCTGTTTGTGGATTGCGTTCATCTCTGCGAAGAGATAACGAATCCTTCTGAATCCTGTTCTGTTTCCGTTTGTGGATTGCGTTCATCTCTGCGAAGAGATAACGAATCCTTCTGAATCCTGTTCTGTTACCGTTTGTGGATTGCGTTCATCTCTGCGAAGAGATAGCGAATCCTTCTGAGTCCTGTTCCCTGTGTTACTCCAGTCTTAGTCAGCGTTCCTGCTTATGTCATATATCGGTTCATTGCCGATATATACATATGTTAGTCAGACGTTACAAATAGTTTAATTGATAGCTGTAATTGTAATACGCTAGGAAAACATACTTATTGTATATTTATCTGTGTTACGTTCATCTATCTTAATCCTGCTATTTTCTGACTGTCCTGTCCTGTCTTTGTGAGGCACGCCATCGCCGCATCGCATTGGCTGCCTCATTCCAGTCTGTCTGGTTTTGGACGCTTGCTGTCGCTAAGTAGCCGCTAGCTAGCAAGCGTTCATTCTGTCTACCTGTCCTGATCTCCTCAGTTCCGGTGTATGCGCTCAGCGCTACTTTGCGCTGAGACGTTATACGAAAGCATTGTTTGTGGCTGTCAGATCTGCACCGGCTCTGTGCGCCACAATCTCCTATTGGAGTCAGTCCTCCCCTCCACTATACTAGGGATAGCCTGTTTCCTGGTGCTAGTGTGTGTACCTCCTCCACGTCAGCCCATGCGTTGCATGCTGACTGTGGAGAATACACCACCAAGCCTTACAGGCGCTAAGCTCAACAGCCCTAACCTGAGGAGGTGTGGCTTTAAAGTAACAACAGGGTAGGAGGTGCCCAAAGAATCCTGATCTGTAAATAATAACATTACATAACATAGCTTATATTTATTTAAAAAAAAAAGAGAGGCAAGCTTACCTTTAAAAAAGGCTGAGTGGAGCGTGGGCACCTTTTTAATCTAAGCAGGGGCGCCCATGCTCCACACAGTCATTTTTCAAGCACTTATTTTTTAATTGACTTGAGTAAGCGGGTAAAGACCGGTGAAACGCATTGTCACCTACGAATTGTTCTCCAATAAAAATTCCCTTTTACTACTTGGTGTTTATCATCAGGAGAGGTAAGATTGAATTCTCTTTTCACATCTATAAGTTATTAAAGATCCTGTTTTTTTTGGGCGCCGCCTGCCCTATCGTTACCTGGCTCAACTATCTGCTTCAGTACTAGCTTCTGAGTCACACAAAGGACAAACATGCAGCTGGTGGGGTCAGAACACACACACACACACACGTAATAAATATTTGTTGGTTGCTTTTGGCAACGACACTACACCTTCGTTCGGCACCATATTACAGGAAGTGTGATAACTTGACACTTATCACAGCAAACAGCATAGGAGATAGAACTTTGACGTCGTCAAAGGTTCAAGAGTTTATTTGTAAAACAAATATACAGATGTGCTCACCAGCAATCTTATATAACCTCGGCAAAGCAAACAGTCTGTAGAATCGAATGTGTTCCATGCAGACATGATCTATCCCTAGTGACTAGATCAGGCGGCTTTCTCTTTGTTCCATCTATGCTAGTTGCATTTAGGCATACATACAGCATACAGTTATGGAAAGTTACAAGAAAGAAGTCAGCTGAAGTAGAGAGCAGTGCCTTTCGGGAGCCCATGCTGACTATTTTTATACTAACCCCTAAATAGTTAAATGTGACATCATCCCGCAGGGATGATCTAGTACCCATCACATGGAAATGGCTGATAATAGCATGTGATGGATGACCCTATCTGCCTGCTCCTAGGGGACAAGCTAAATATGGTGTTTCCTCCCTTATTACCCAGAAAGGAGGGAAAATGTTCCCTGGCTATAGTTTACCTTTAGGAAATATGAAAACACTCGATGTTTACAGTAAAGATGCCGGGCAGTCTGTACATCGTGGACAGATAAGCACTCTGGCCTTGGGCTGGCCCTATGTGAGAGACAAGACCATGTTCCACAGTGCTTCTAGAAATGCCCCTTGAAGGGAGACTTTCTGCAAATCAAGTCTTTTAACTAAACTCAGTTAAAGTAACTGAGGCCTACGAATTCAAGCATACTTAAATTCTAACAGCCCCACTGAAAAGGCTTGATCTACAGATCCCTTCTTCTGGTTCAGACAGTACCCATGATTCTTTCCTTTATGTTTCACTTTTCGATGCTTGTGTTCACACACTTTCTCTGCTCTAGGTGGTTATCCCTGGGAGAGAGAGCAAGACCTCTTGGCCTCATTTTAACCAGGCTCTATGGGGGTGCCCAACTTCTAGGTCCCTATTGACCAAACTCTCAACATTTGCGTCACATGCATATTCCTTACAAACTTGCATATTCATGGAAAAGTGAACTTGTTTGTCTGTTAAGCAACGGAGCAGTGCCAGATGTCTTCTAACAGAACGCCTTTAAACAATCAGCTCCATCATCATAGGTACTTCTGAAAGCTATACACCTAACCTTGTATGTTGCTTAGCTTGTAAATATTGGCTTATGAGATTGTTTATCTGACACCAATCTCTTAACCATGTTGATTTGTTTGCGTAATTTCACACACAAACTCACCTGTGTAATGATGCCCAAGATTGTAATCCCCATCATTACGACCAGTGGGTGTAGAAAGAAGTTTTGAACTGCAGAGGCCCAGTCCGAGTGTCCCTGGAACATCGCCAGAAATCTTTTCCACCAGGTCAGACTGGAACTCACCTGATTATATTTGTGTTCAACCTCTTTAAGATCCCCTTGATCATGGTGAAATATCACCTCTAGTTTAGTGTTCTGCTTGTTTAACCGTTGTAACTAGGGATGCTCGGAAAATTCCGCGGAATTATAAATTCCGTGATTCCGGCCGGAATTAGGTCAATTCCGATTCCGGTAGTCAAATCGGAATTCCTATACCTCTCAAACGGAATTCCACGGAAATTTTATAATTCCAACGGAATTTTCCAAAATGACATAAAAAAAAACTCTCTCTCTCTCTCTCTCTCTCTCTCTCTCTCTCTCTCTCTCTCTCTCTCTCTCTCTCTCTCTCTCTCTCATGTAGAAGTCTTTGCGGACCAGACAGTGAAGCATACCCAGGTGACAATCTGCAAGCCAATTGGACAGCAGTGTCACCTGATGTGGAATTTGATTGGAAACCAGCAAAATTTCTGCTTTCTGGCTTCCATGTGGATGTGGGGTGCTGCACTGCTATTCCATATGTGGACCACCAATATTTAAAGATGTAGCTGACTGCATTTATAAGCAATACATTTTCTGTGTGGGGGGCCGGTAAGAAAGCCTTAGGGGCCACATTCGGCCCGCGGGCCTTAGTTTGAGGACCACTGCTCTAGACCATCAACCACACTCAGGGCCAGGCTTTAGCATGTAGTGTGGTCAGAGGTGGGACAAGGTCCTTCAGCACCCAAGGCTGAGACAGCAAAGTGCGCCCCCCCATCCCTCCCACCCCAGCTGTCACACACTGATTGCTATTACACTAAGAGGTGCCCCAGTCCCCCCCCCCCCCCCCCCCACCCCCAACACCTTAATCTCTACTTAGAGGGTAAGACAGATACCTACTATACACTAGGTTCTGGGTTCAAATCCCAGCTATGGTATATAAATAAGCATGCTTTTCAAAAAGTACAAATCCTTAATCATGCTACTTTTTCTATCGAATTGATCATAATGGAAGTATGGTTAATGCTACCGGCAGCTTTAGCATGTAGTGTGGGTCATGGTCTAGAGGGTAAGACAGATACCTACTATACACTAGGTTCTGGGTTCAAATCCCAGCTATGGTATATAAATAAGCATGCTTTTCAAAAAGTACAAATCCTTAATCATGCTACTTTTTCTATCGAATTGATCATAATGGAAGTATGGTTTATGCTACCGGCAGCTTTAGCATGTAGTGTGGGTCATGGTCTAGAGGGTAAGACAGATACCTACTATACACTAGGTTCTGGTTTCAAATCCCAGCTATGGTATATAAATAAGCATGCTTTTCAAAAAGTACAAATCCTTAATCATGCTACTTTTTCTATCGAATTGATCATAATGGAAGTATGGTTAATGCTACCGGCAGCTTTAGCATGTAGTGTGGGTCATGGTCTAGAGGGTAAGACAGATACCTACTATACACTAGGTTCTGGGTTCAAATCCCAGCTATGGTATATAAATAAGCATGCTTTTCAAAAAGTACAAATCCTTAATCATGCTACTTTTTCTATCGAATTGATCATAATGGAAGTATGGTTAATGCTACCGGCAGCTTTAGCATGTAGTGTGGGTCATGGTCTAGAGGGTAAGACAGATACCTACTACACACTAGGTTCTGGGTTCAAATCCCAGCTATGGTATATAAATAAGCATGCTTTTCAAAAAGTACAAATCCTTAATCATGCTACTTTTTCTATCGAATTGATCATAATGGAAGTATGGTTTATGCTACCGGCAGCTTTAGCATGTAGTGTGGGTCATGGTCTAGAGGGTAAGACATATACCTACTATACACTAGGTTCTGGGTTCAAATCCCAGCTATGGTATATAAATAAGCATGCTTTTCAAAAAGTACAAATCCTTAATCATGCTACTTTTTCTATCGAATTGATCATAATGGAAGTATGGTTTATGCTACCGGCAGCTTTAGCATGTAGTGTGGGTCATGGTCTAGAGGGTAAGACAGATACCTACTATACACTAGGTTCTGGGTTCAAATCCCAGCTATGGTATATAAATAAGCATGCTTTTCAAAAAGTACAAATCCTTAATCATGCTACTTTTTCTATCGAATTGATCATAATGGAAGTATGGTTAATGCTACCGGCAGCTTTAGCATGTAGTGTGGGTCATGGTCTAGAGGGTAAGACAGATACCTACTATACACTAGGTTCTGGGTTCAAATCCCAGCTATGGTATATAAATAAGCATGCTTTTCAAAAAGTACAAATCCTTAATCATGCTACTTTTTCTATCGAATTGATCATAATGGAAGTATGGTTAATGCTACCGGCAGCTTTAGCAGAGAGAGAGAGAGAGAGAGAGAGAGAGAGAGAGAGAGAGAGAGAGAGAGAGGGAGAGAGAGAGAGAGGGAGAGAGAGAGAGAGAGAGAGAGAGAGAGAGAGAGAGAGAGAGAGAGAGAGAGAGAGAGAGAGAGAGAGAGAGAGAGAGAGAGAGAGAGAGAGAGAGATTTTAAAATTTTTCCGACGGAATTCCGTGTAAATCGGAATTCCGCGGAATTGACCTGGTAGACCGTCGGAATGGAACGGTAACGGAATTTCTATATGTCGGAATGCGGAATTGTGCCGGAAACGGAAATCGGCTATTCCGACCATGCCTGGTTGTAACAAAGTGTGGTCTTGTGTCAAAACCTGGACCCATTTGTCCCATAGCGGGTTATCTCTCAGGATGGGCACTTCCTGTGGAGCTTTGAACTTTAGAGTTCTCTTAACAATTTGAGAAATCCCTGGATCAACAGGGATATGTGAGGGAGCAGGCTGGAGTTGTACTTTGTACTGGTTGAACTCGATGGACGTATGTCTTTTTTTCAACCAAAATAACTATGTAACTATGTAACTATGTAGTCAAACCTTGATGGCTGGATCCATAAGTTCCCCTTTAAAGATCAACCTTGTCGGAACAATTATGAAAATGTACAATGAATGTGTCAGAAGACATGGGGCTTGATTCACAAAGCGGTGCAAACTGTTTAGCACGGGTGTGCTAAACAGTTAGCATGTGAAGTGCCGTTCGCGGGCTTTTGCGCGTGCAAAGTGCCGCGATTCGCGAGATCGCGGACTTTTGTGTGCGCAATTTGCAGCGATTTCCGCGAATCGCTGGCAAATTGCGCTCGCAAAAGTCCGCAATTGCGCGAATCGCTGCACTTTGCGCGCGCAAAAGTCTGCGAACGGCACTTCACATGCTAACTGTTTAGCACGCCCGTGCTAAACAGTTTGCACCGCTTTGTGAATCAAGCCCATCATGTTTAAAAAAAACAAACTTTTCCTTCAGCCACCGGAGATATTGGTTTGGCTTTAAGATGGATCTGTTGAATGGCAGCTCAGGGAGACTCTCTGCAAATCAAGTCTTTTAACTAGACTCAGTTAAAGTAACTGAGGCCTACGAATTCAAGCATACTTAAAATCTAACAACACACACACACATATACACCACACACACACACACACACACACACACACACACACACACACACACACACACACACACACACACACACACACACACACACACACACACACACACACACACACACACACACACACACACACACACACACACACACACACACACACACACATATTAGATTATCTGGACTTTGACCTCTGACCTCCCTTGTCTGCTGCCTGCACCGACCTATTGCCTGGATTATCGTTACAACTGTGTGCTGCCTGGTTTGACCTCGGATCCTTTCTTGACCTCTCTTCTGCCTAGCCTTCCTGTACTGCGATATCTCTGTTCACCCGTGTATGATGTTTGACTTTTACTGGACTCTGCTACTCTGTATCCCTGTTTAGGCCTGGAAGTTTATTTGCTCAGCCTGCATTCAGCTCCAATACCTTGCACACTAAAGGCCTGGGTGTAACCGAAGTGGTGTAAGTGTTGTCACTCACCTCTCGTTCAAGCGGGGTCGCACCACATAGGGTAAAGCGTGTGGAGGTAGATTGGGGCATTGGAGATGATTTGTTCAGTATTTTGCGCTGGGCACTGGACAGAGAACGGTTTGTGACTAAGTTTCAATTCATCATTTCTCCTAATTATAACAACAAAATGAAGGAACACTTTTGGACAGGCAGAAAAACCCCCATGTGTATAGCCAGTTTGTTATTGTATTATTAAAGTGTAATTGTCAGCCATAAAATCAAATTCCATTTACCCTCTGCTCTTTGTTTATTATGTAGTCTACATCCTGACCCTGTATTGCAAGCAAACAATATAATCATGAATGTATCTTCTGTAATTAATCTTATCTCAGTCAGCATGGCTCTATGCCACATGTGTGGAACTCCAGGACTGGAGGGCCAGATCCATGCCAGTGTTTAGGATGGACTGAGAAAGAGAGGAATGTGTTCTACCTGATGGACCACACCCTTCCTGATTCAGACCTATCAATTTATTTGAGCTGTATCAAAAATGTGTGAGAATCTCGGCCCTCGCAGGACCAGTTTGACATACCTGCTCTATGTGGTACACTGCCGAGGAGAGGGAGGCTTGTTATCTCCCCTCCCACATACCTGCTCCTCACTGATTGGCTAACTGCAGTCCAGTGTGACAGGCTAAGCTGAAAACCTCACCCTTTTGCAGAAGCTGCTGAAATACGATCTTTTCTGAGCTCACATGTGTTTACAAAGCAAGCTAGATATGACAGTGCAGTTACTATGAGAAAAAAGGTAAGGAGGGAAATTATATTAGGATTGGCTTCAGTCAGAGGCAGTAAAGATGGAAAATGCCTGAAATAAGGATAATAAATGTTTTTCTCTTTATTTACTAATCAAAGCTGGGTGTAATTACCTTCTTGAAACAGAAGGAAATTTGCAATAATTCAGTTATAAATGAACATTTGTGGTTACCCACAATGCACTACTACTAAATATACAAATTATCCCTTTTCGCCCTTGTTAAGCAAGCAAAACATGGACAGAACAATACATATGTTGTGTAAGTAGAACAAATATTAATATTCTGCTTATATATGCGTGTGTGTGGGTTTTTTCCCCCGGGTATAGTATGGCTGTTCCTGATGCCTTAACCTCTTTACGACTGCATCACACCGATGGGCTTAAACGCGGTGGCTCCCCCAGGACCGCCTAACGCTGATTGGCGTCAAGTCCTAGGTGCGTGTTTTGCAGGAGATTGCGCTCGCTGATGCGCACGCATCTCTATTCTCCTCTTGAATGACGTCATAGGAGACTGTTAGATGGCACAACCGCCATCTATTTACATTGTACAGAGCTGTGATCTAAGGAAGCGATGTACTGCGGACTGGCGTGTCACTTGGCTGTCCCCTGTGGAGGTACAAAAGTGATCAGCTCTCAAAGGCTGATGCCAATGATCGCTGTCATTGGCTGGCGTGAGGGGGAGGGAAGGGATAAGAAAAAAAATAAATACAAAAAATAGTAAATAGTATTGAAAAAAAAAATAAAAAAAAACAAAAACAAAACCCATGCCTGCAGCAATCGGCGCACACCAACAGAAATATCTTTTGGTGGGCAGAAGGGGGGGGGGGGGGGATATTACTTGTGTGTTGAGTTATACGGCCCTGCAGCGAGCCCTTAAAGCTGCAGTGGCCTAAATTGTAAAAAAATAGCCTGGTCACTAGGTGGGTGTGAGCCTGTGGTCCTGCAGAGGTTAAAATATAGGAGCTGTTGTAACTTGGTATGTACGTAGCTGTTTAGCGGAGCCAGATAAATGCTTTCCAGCTTGATGTGTCGCTGGTCATTGATGCCGCAGCTACGGTGTGACATGGAGCATCACTTGTGGCGCAGAGGGAGGGAGCCAGGCTGGGAGAGACACAGAGATAAGGTGAGGAGTGAAACTATCATGCAGGCATGACAGATCCTCTCCTCCCAGGCACATTGCCAAAGGCCAGGAAATGGACCCGCCTGCCTGCAGAGGAGGCCTGTCAGCTGTGGTGCCTGCAGAGGAGGCCTGTCAGCTGTGGTGCCTGGCTGCCTGCAGAGGAGGCCTGTCAGCTGTGGTGCCTGCAGAGGAGGCCTGTCAGCTGTGGTGCCTGCAGAGGAGGCCTGTCAGCTGTGGTGCGTGCAGAGGAGGCCTGTCAGCTGTGGTGCCTGCAGAGGAGGCCTGTCAGCTGTGGTGCCTGCAGAGGAGGCTTGTCAGCTGTGGTGCCTGCAGAGGAGGCTTGTCAGCTGTGGTGCCTGCAGAGGAGGCCTGTCAGCTGTGGTGCCTGCAGAGGAGGCCTGTCAGCTGTGGTGCCTGCAGAGGAGGCTTGTCAGCTGTGGTGCCTGCAGAGGAGGCCTGTCAGCTGTGGTGCCTGCAGAGGAGGCCCGTCAGCCGTGGTGCCTGCAGAGGAGGCTTGTCAGCTGTGGTGCCTGCAGAGGAGGCTTGTCAGCTGTGGTGCCTGCAGAGGAGGCCTGTCAGCTGTGGTGCCTGCAGAGGAGGCCTGTCAGCCGTGGTGTCTGCAGAGGAGGCCTGTCAGCTGTGGTGCCTGCAGAGGAGGCCTGTCAGCTGTGGTGCCTGCAGAGGAGGCCTGTCAGCTGTGGTGCCTGCAGAGGAGGCCTGTCAGCTGTGGTGCCTGCAGAGGAGGCTTGTCAGCTGTGGTGCCTGCAGAGGAGGCCTGTCAGCTGTGGTGCCTGCAGAGGAGGCCTGTCAGCCGTGGTGTCTGCAGAGGAGGCCTGTCAGCTGTGGTGCCTGCAGAGGAGGCCTGTCAGCTGTGGTGAGAGCAGGGACAGTACAGAGACACAAATCACACAGAAAATACATCCTGTGTTTGCTGTACAATAAAAAAGGATGGATGTTGATGTCGGACTCCCCCCCCCCCCTTATAGGGTAACTGTCTGTTTGACTCCCCCCCCCCTCCCCACATCTGTCAAACTCTTTCCGAGTATGTTAAACTATCGTCTTTTATACAATGAAGCCCCCTTGTCCATGCATAGCAATGCACCACATGCCGTATCCCCCTCTCACATGTAGCCCACCATATGCTGCTTCACTTCTTTCCTCAAGAGCAGCTGCGCTCTCTTCTTTGTGTAGCTCGCCATACGCAGAAGCCCCCCCTCCCCCTCTTCAACGTGCTTTTATCTTCTTCCTCTATCAACAGCTCCTCCCCTGATCCATGTGCAACCCACCCCTCCATGAACAGCTACCCCAGTCTTTCTTCTGTAGCCCCCATATGCAGTAGCCCCCTTCTTCCCTGTGCTGCCCACTCCTTTCTGAGCAGCTGCCTCAGTCTTCCTATGCAGTATCCTCCTTTTCCATGTGCAACCCACCCCTCCATGAACAGCTGCCCCGGTCTTTCTTCTGTAGCCCCCATATGCAGTAGCCTCCTTCTTCCTTGTGCTGCCCATTCCTTCATGAACAGTTGTCCCAGTCTTCCTTCTGTAGCCCCCCCCCCCCACACTGGATGCAGTAACCCCCTTTTCCATGTGTAACCCACTCCTCCATGAGCAGCTGCCCCAGTAATTCTTCTATAGCCCCCCACCCCATATGCAGTAACCCCCTCTTCCATGTGTAACCCACTCCATGAGCAGCTGCCCCAGACATTCTTCTGTAGCCCCCAAATGCAGTAGCCCCCTTCTTCCTTGTGCTGCCCACTCCTCTATGAGCAGCTGCCCCAGTCTTTCTTCTGTAGTCTTTCTAACTCTTCCATGTGTGACCAACTCTTTCTCTCCAAAATCCCTGGGTGGTAAAACCATCAATTCTCTGAGTGTGATTGGAATGGACATTTAAAGGGGTCCATACACTGGTCGATTTCAGCCATTGATTGGAAATCGATTCTATCAAATCTATCGATTGAATTGCAGCTGATTTCAATTGATTTCGGTCAATTTGATTTATCTGACAGGATGGAAAATCTAGGTCGATCTCTGCTGGCAGGAGATCGATGGCTCATAGATTTGCTTTGGATCTAATGGTCCAACAATGCATTTAGATCGATTTTCAATAGATTTTATTCAAAATCTATTGGAAATCTATTCCTAGTGTGTGGTACACATCAGATAGATTCCTGCCATATTCGACTTGACAGGCATCTGCCAGAAATCTATCTGATGGTTGAATCTGCTGCAAATCTATAAGTGTATGGCCACCTTAAGACTCAGCACCAGTTTATCTAGTTACATAAGCCTGTGTGATGTGCCTTCTAATGAGCACTAATTAGTGACCCTCAATATGTGAGAGACGTGACTTTACATAAAGATAAAAGTATTCATTTCCGGAGGCTTGTTCTTTGTGAATCATAGAGACATATTTATCTCTGAAACATATTAGCAGTGACGGGCCGCCACTAATATTAGAACAGAAACACAAGGGAAGTCACGCAAAGCTCCGACACAAAGTAACACCACAATATACTTATACATGCTTGTTCAATCCATTACTGATGTGCCCATTAGTTTAAGAGGGCCGAAGTTCTCGCATAGATCCATACGTAAAGTGGGCGTACAGTGAAAAATGGCGCACCGTTCAGCCGATAAATATATCATAAAACACTATTTACCGTTTTAATGTAAATACATTAAAATGGTAAATAGCATTTTATGATACATGTATGGCGGAATGGTGCGCCATTGAAAAATGCAGGGGGGGGGAGGCTAGTGTAAGGCAGCGGGGTCGGGGAGAGGTAGCGGGTCACTGGTGTTAGGCAGCGGGGTGGAGGGAGTAGGATTAGGTGGAGGGAGGATGTGTGCATAGGCTTACATTACCTTGTCCCGGCCGCCGATCGTTCCTTCATTTCTTCTGTTACTTTGCAGGAGTCCTGCAGCCAGGGAATCACCATGTGGTTTCAGTCCCTGCATGGTGATTGGCTGGCTGCAGGACTACAGCAAGCTAACAGAAGTGAAGGAGCGATCGTCGGCCGGGACAAGGTAATGTATGTCTCTGCACACACCCTCCCTCCACCTAATCCTACTGCCTAGTGTCGTGCTGTCTGTCTCCCCCCCACTGCCTACAGAACAGTTAAATGTGGTGCACATTTTTTACCTTAATGATAAATTCCTCAACTTGGTAATAGAAATGTTGACCTTTTTTCTTTTGTGTACTGACAATTTAGATTATTTCTTAATTATCTACGTGCTTTTAGAGAAGTTTCTTTCTTCAAATTTTTTGTTCTACATTTGTTATCAGTTATTTTATGTCTTTAGGTTGATCTACTCATGTTTTCTACTTAAAGGAATACTATCAAACTTCATCAATTTCTGGCAGTAGCATAAATCAAAATTCAATCAACAGTCTGATGGAACACAGCATATCTTTTTGCTGTGCAGTGTCTTATTTTATTTATTTTACCTTATAGATTGCGTCCCCTGAGAAACTGGCGGCGACGGGGAATGGGGCAGCTCATTATATGAGAGGGAATTCCTCTATGACAGTGTAGCAGTGCCTATCCTACTTTCCCCACATCATAGCGCATTATTCAGCGCATGACCCGCCGAAGTAGCCTGCTATGAGGAGCGAGAGACAAGACACCCTCTCTCGCTCCTACTCTGCCCAGCCAATCTGCCCCAGGAGGCTTCTGTGTGTCGGGCTTGGGCTGCCGCCGCCGCATCGTCATTGCTGTTTGCTACGGAACGGCAAACACATTAGCTGGAGGAGGGCGCGTCATGAGCCTTCCTCCCCTTCCGCTCCTGCTTCCAATACTTTCAGGAGCAATGACACGCCCTCCTCCAGCTAATGTGTTTGCCGTTCCGTAGCAAACAGCAATGACGATGCGGCGGCGGCAGCCCGAGCCCGACACACAGAAGCCTCCTGGGGCAGATTGGCTGGGCAGAGTAGGAGCGAGAGAGGTTATCTTGTCTCTCGCTCCTCATAGCAGGCTACTTAGGCGGGTCATGCGCTGAATAATGCGCTATGATGTGGGGAAAGTAGGATAGGCACTGCTACACTGTCATAGAGGAATCCCCTCTCATATAATGAGCTGCCCCATTCCCCGTCAGTTTCTCAGGGGACGCAATCTATAAGGTAAAATAAATAAAATAAGACACTGCACAGCAAAAAGATATGCTGTGTTCCATCAGACTGTTGATTGAATTTTGATTTATGCTACTGCCAGAAATTGATGAAGTTTGATAGTATTCCTTTAACTCACCAAGAAAGAGCAAGTTAATGAATCCAATTTACTATATAGTTGGCATTGAAGATAGGATTACATACAACTTCAGTTGTGATTGTTTTCTAATAAGATAGAGGCCACAAGGCTAACATTCTGTAGAGCCTCCAGCCCGAGGGGCCAAGAAAATGGGAGGCGTCTTCAGTAGTAGAAAAAATTAACAGTTATTTTTAATGTTGTCTGCTTCTCTGATTGAACAAATTACCATCTTATCATTCTCTTTTTTTTTCCTTCTTGTAGTAATTTGTTATCTATAAATGTATTTAAACTTGCATATTGACAATTGTAACCGACCTCCTTTGTTGACTGGAATCTCCTTTCTTTAACTGCTTGTATTTTTTTATGTAAATCTTCAATAAAAATGTAAATGTTGAAAAAAAAAGGATACATTGTTTTATAATGCGGCACCATTTTTATACTCTCGGCGCTGTGCACCGTTTTTTAACTGTTCCGAGATCCATATGTAAAGTGGATATGTACTAACATTCCTTAAAGTGTTCCAGTGTACCCCATCCCAAACATCACCACTGTAAAGCGATGGTTGTGACAGATACTCACCCTCCTTGCAATGGTTCATTTCAGTGCTGGTTGGCTCTGGTGGCCAAAGTAAACAATATGCCAAGATGGCCATATCACACTTAGGGTGGCCATACATGGTACAATTTTTCATTTTTTTTTTATTAGATAATTTATTTCGATTATTCCTTTAGATCAAATATAACGATTTTTCCAGCATGTCCGATCTGATTTTTCTCGAAAACATGGGATAATCGTTCAAATTTCTTGATCGAAAAAAAAAATATTTTCAACTTTCATTCGATTCGATCATTTAAACGAATAAACAAGATAATTGAACGTTTTTATTGTACCATGTATGGCCACCATAAGATTCTCCATTTTGGCTGTTTTAAAGCTAAAATTTTGGAACTGAAGTTGACAGCTGAGTATAAGGGGTAGTGGTTAAGGCCAGGGGCGTTGCTAGAGTCCTAAGAGATCCGGGGCCCCTTTGGGCACTCCAGATGGAAAATGGGTGTGACCATGCACCATAATGTGGGTGTGGTCATGGGTGGAGCCACATTTACATGAACTCAGCAGCGGTCTAAGTAGGCCTGCCCAGCAAAATGTTAGATGAAGTCCCCTCTCCATTAATACAAAAATAAAATGCAGCATATAACATAAATAGGCAGTGTCACTTAAACATAACTAGGCAGAGTTACCTGGCTTCTGTGCTGGCTGATCTGGCTTTCTGCTGGGAAGGCTGTCCCCCCATAGCACTCCCTGACCTTCTAGTGGACCCCCTCCCATGCTCCTATGGGCCTGGGACAGTGCTGAGACATAGACTGGGCCCCTAACATTGGGGGTGTGTGGGGGGAGGGGGATTTAGATTGCCACTGACGTTTTATTGAGGAGCAAGGAGGGAAACCACTAGATACCAGGGAAGATATATTGGGGAGTGAGGGGGAAAACAATGGACACCAGGGATGCTATATTGAGGGGAAGATCTAGACCACCAGGGACAGGGAAACCACTAGATACAAGATAACTCTATAGTGGTCATGGCTGGATTTCAGGCAAGACCACAAAGGCCTTGGCTTAAGGCACCAGAAAACAAGGGGCGGGCACCAGGCTGGCACATTCCAGTAGTTAAGCAGCCAAATATGTGGACCACAGCTGCAGGAGCCTGGCCTGACTATCACACGGGACTTCACAATGAGGGGCCATTGCTGTGGAACACATGCTATGCTGTTTGTGACGCACTTAGCAGGCTCGCTCTGTAATTAGGTCACGCTAATAATATTAGGGTGTGTAAGATCATTTAAGTTGCATTGCTTCAGCGTGCTGCTAACCAGGGGCGTAACAATAGACTCCGCAAAAATGAAGCTGCAGGGGGGCCCAGAAGTCGCAGAGGGCCCTGCGGGGGGGAGAAGTTTATTTTCCCTGTCCTGTGAGACTGACAACTAAGGGCATGGAGAGAAAAAGCTTTCTGCTCTCTGCACAACTGTTCTTATGACTGCCATCATAGATGGACAGAGTGAGTGTAATAAGCTGAGGCTGGGAGCACAAATGTGTGTCTGTATGTGGGAAGACATGCACGTTTTATCACAGAAGCTAATGTAATTGATAACGTGCTTCACTGCTGTCTTTTTTTTTTTATTCTGTATTGGGAAAACACTTTCAAGTGTGCACAAGTCAATTGATTAACATTGTTTCTTAGTTTACCTGTGTAGAAAGCAAGAGGGGCGCCCCATCCAAAGTTTTGCAGGTGGGTCCAGTGATTGCTAGTTACGCCCCTGCTGCTATCATCAATGAATCAAGACCCATATCCCTTTCCCTCGTTTCTTTCTCCCCCACACTCCGCCCTTTTCCCTCTCTTCCTCCCTCTCTCTTCCTCTCTCTTTCCCTCTTGTTCCCTTCTCTCCCTTTTTTCTTGCTCTCTTTCGCTGCCTCTCTTCTTCTATCTACCTCTTCTTTCTTCTATTTCTCTCCCCTTCCCTAACTCCATTTCTCCATCCCTCCCCTTCCCGCTCTCTCCCTTCCTCTCTGCATCTCTTTCCCTCCCCTTCCTGATCATTTCTCTCCCTCCCATTATTTTCCTTCACCTTTCCCTCCCATCCCCTTCTATCCAGGCAGATTTTGTTTGGTTACTCACCTGAGATGATCACGTCTTTATATTATTGCGACATCTCACCACTGTACGATGTAAAAGCTGTGGAGAATTTGTTACATTGCAGAGTGCATCCCCGCTGTGCCGAAATTAAAGTATTTATCCGAGATTCATAATGATTCTCCGGGAAAACGACTTATTGTATGCAAACCTGACATTCCGCCGCGGAGAGCCGTGCTCTCTCCAGCATATTTAATGCCTCTGTTTAAAGCAGTTTACATGTTTTTAGTGCTTCTTATAAATAGTTTCAGCTGCAGCAAAGTACCGGTTTCAATTCCTCCTGTTATTCGCGCTCCACATTATACCGCCGCACTCCTCAGGTGTGTTGTGCACAGAGCGATCGGCTCAGTTACTGTCTAATCTGAGTCATGCCCCAGGCGTAGATCCGTGCGGACGCTAATTATCCAGTTCACGGTATTCTACCTGCTGAGAGGAAACGCTGCTCTGGGTATACACAAGAATTAAGAAGTTTATTAATCCTGCGAGATGTAGAATGTCTCTCCTTTTTCTTCAAATTTTAAAGGAATTATCTTGCGCAGAGGAGCAGTCTGACTGAATGGAAAAATCTGAAAACTGCTGTGTAACATTTTTATATTAACCAGTTGCTGCCTCATGACATAAAACTAATGCTGGATACACACCATGAGTTTCCGCGTCGCACGCGGCCGTCGATACGCGTCGATTCGATTATTTCCGAACATTTCCGAACGAATTTCTATGATTTTTAGGTCGAATGCCATGTAAAGTATGGCAAATCGACCTAACAATCCATCAAAGCTTGAATCGGACATGTCGGAAATAATCGAATCGACGCGTATCGACGGCCGCATCGAACGCGGAAACGCATGGTGTGTATCCAGCATAAGTCTCTGCACTCTCCTGCACTCTCCTGCCAACAAAATCCTAGATAAGTATGTTTATTTATCTATGAGCTGATAAAAGCTCTATAGAGTTGAAAAGGCATGACCGCAAACCCCTAGCCTCCTCCTAGGGAATTCAATGATAGGGCTAATGAGTTAACATGTGTAAAATAAACAGAGAAGACAGTAACACATTGTATACCCTACTTAATTGTTACATCTTATACATTATAAAAACAAATGAACTATTTTCAAATAAACAGCGGAGATAAAAAAATGAATATGAATGAAAATGAATGAATAAATAACATGTGCGGGTTTAATGAACAATATAACTGTTTAATATTAAAGCTATAATGTATGAAAGTGGATAAATTGTGTAATTTTTATATTTTTTAATTTTTTTCCTTATTTTCCTTTTAAAAAGCATAGAAAATAAGGTAATCACTAAAACAAATATCAGCCACAAAAAAAACCTAATTTGTCCTGTAAAAAACAATGTACAGATCATTTAGCTATGATAATTATCGATAAAATTATTGCCAAAGTAATCAGAGATGAGCTGAACTGTGAAAATGACTAAGGAAGGTAACCTTTAGGCTTTGTTCCCATTGCGTTTCGCTTGCGTGTCCGCCCGCGTTGGTCTTTTTTAGAGCCATTTTTTCCCCTCTCCCGGCGCTTGGGTGGGCAATGCGGTTTTGTTAAAAGCGCTTTTCTAAGCGCTTTTCAAGAGTGTTTTTTTAATTCACTCAGGAATTGAACTCTTTGACCCGGAAAATAATAAATACAATGTATTTATTCTTAAAAACGCTCACGCAATCGCTGCACAAAGCGATTGTCATAGAGAATCATTGCACAAGCACTTTCAGGGCGATTTTGAAAATCGCCAGCGTTTAAAAAAATCTCAAAAATGCCCCTAGTGTGAATGAGCCCTTAGCGCAGGGATGTCAAACCGGTCCTTCGGGGGCCGAGGTCCTCACACATTTTTGATACAGCTCAAATGAATTGATGGGTCTGAATCAGGAAAGGCGTGGTCCATCAGGTAGAACACCTTCCTCTCTTTCTCAGTCCATCCTAAACACTGGCATGGATCTGGCCCTCCAGGCCTGGAGTTCCACACCTGTGCTTTAGAGGCTTAGCTCTCCTTCATTGTCTATCTATTGGCCTGATGCATGAATTATTGCACATGAAATAGTGCGCAGGCAGCAGAATATCGCACTTTGCACAATTAGCGTGACGGTACAAGTGTCCTGCAAGCGTTGCTATGTATGTGAAGCAAGCATGTGCGTTATCATCCATAGCAGTATGATTCTTTGTATAAGAGAGAACAGAGGCGCCAAAAGGATAAAAGGGGTTTTAAAGGAGCTTAAAAGCCAAAACTTGGTAATTAGAGGAGGCAGTGGTGGACTTACCCCCTCCAAGCAGACACAACACGACTGTACATTCAGTCTAATTATTAACGAACTCCAGATAAAGCAAAGCAACGCGTTTCACGAGTCAGCGCCAGCTTCCTCAGGCAATAGAAAAAGGAGTTACAGCATCTAGCAAAACAAACGACACTCAGCGCCTCTGCCAGAGGCGCCGAGTGTAGTTTGTTTTGCTAGATGCTGTAACTCCTTTTTCTATTGCCTGAGGAAGCGGGCGCTGACTCGTGAAACGCGTTGCTTTGCTTTATCTGGAGTTCGTTAATAATTAGACTGAATGTACAGTCGTGTTGTGTCTGCTTGGAGGGGGTAAGTCCACCACTGCCTCCTCTAATTACCAAGTTTTGGCTTTTAAGCTCCTTTAAAACCCCTTTTATCCTTTTGGCGCATCTGTTCTCTCCTATATAATATTGTATCCACCCTGGGTGGAGGGTTGCGACCCTTTTCTACTATCTACAGAGAGCGACTTCTTATTCCTGAGTGGGGTCAGGATAATCTCCCCACCTGCCTTTACAGTGGTTGCCTATTGGTGACCCATATTTGTTAGTATAACAACTATTACTCTTTGTCATTACCCCCTTTGTCAATACATACTACACTATTGGGGCTCTTGGTGTTCCTCTGTTTATCTCGTTTGCTAGTATGATTCTTTGATTCTTTTCAGAATTTGTTTCTAAAAGCGGTACAAATCTGCCTCTGGAAAGGATGATATTGCTAATTATAGGCAGCCAGAGATTTACATCACAGGAGCCTGTAGGCACAGATGTTCTGGCACCCTAAACTTTGCTCTCAATGAACTTACAAAGTGTACTGCCTGGCCCAACTGTCACTTCTCCCTTAGTTCACTTGCCCGTCATAGGTAGCTACAGGTGCCCCTTAGTAGGTAACCAGAGATATCCTCACTAGTTAGAGGTGCCCCAAGTATTAGGTAGCTAGGGGTGCCGCTGACTGAAGGGAGATCTTGTCAGTGGAATGCCAAGACCCAGGTGAGTAATCGCTCAGTAACTCTCCACTCAGGACTCTGCATAGGGAAGGAGGAAGGCAGACACTAGGGGGAGGAGAGCGAGCCACTTTTCCATCATCAGACACCTGTAGGCACAAACCTACAGTGCCTTATGGTTAAAGTGGATCCGAGGTGAACTTTTACTCATTGCATAATTGTGTTCCTTTCCTATTGTTTATAGGGCATTCCTCAAGCCAAATACTTTTTTGTTTTAATACACTAATTCCCTATAAACTAAATAAACCACGCCCACAGGTTTTTAGAGAGCCTTGGCAGTAGCAAGGGCTCATGGGAGCTCAGTCTGGGGAGGAGGAGGGGGAGGTGTTACTAGCCATTGATTTCAGAGGAAGAGGGGAGGAGGGGGGAGGAGAGGGGATTAGATTTTTTGCTCAAGATACATAGAAGCCTGCCTCTGTGTAATGTTTACAAACAACATGGCTGCTGTCATTGTATCACAGGAAGAAATAATCATGTTCTATTAAAACTGTTTGCAGCTAGATTTACTGTGTAAACTATCTAAACTTTAGATAAGATATATAGACAAGTTACTTGTTATAGTTCGTTTTTCATCTCAGATCCACTTTAAGGAACAAGGGTATGAGAGATGCCCAAAACAGACAGTATAAAAGATTTAAAAGGTTTAAAATAAGGCAAGAGAAGAACAGTTTACCTAATATAGGAGGTCTAGGCCTGTGTACTTGAAAGGAGAATTTATTTGCACAAAAATACCTTTTTGTACAAATACATTCTCTTTTCGAGCACGCGGGCCTAGACATCCTATATCAGGTAAGCTTTACTTCCTTACTTTATTTTAAATCTCTGTGTTTTGGGCGACTCATACCCTTGTACCATAGGTCACCCTCCTGAGAAGGGCAGAGACAGCTGTCTTTAATTTTTTTAGAGAGGGAGTGACCACAGAGACCTCTCTCTTGACCCGAGTGTGGGATGGGCGTTCCCCACATGTGCTGAAGGTGGTTGCTCCTAGGCAACCTTGGTTTGTGAGTAAGCCTGTTTGCCTAATTACCGGTCTTATCGTGATTTGACTTATTACACCATTTGGGCTCCATTTCTTCTTTGTGTTTCATTTCTTCTTCAATGTGACTTGATCCACTTCCTGTTCAGTTCAAGGGCTGTTTAGCAGAATGGTAACAAATAACTTCTATTTAGAAGGTCCTTAATCTGAGCTCCACTGAAGTCAGTAGTAACGGCTCTTAGATATACTAAGGCCAAAATGCAGTCAACTCCTTTCCCCCTTCCATCACTATTATTGTTGGTGCCATCTTGGCATTTTTTTTATAACCAGTTAGTTGTCCCCCGAAGACAAACAGATTCTCTGATTGGATATGGATACCTCATTGTCAGCCAATAAGTGTTAAATAGAGATGGTCCGAACAGTTTGCCGGCGACCAGTATTCTGCAAACATCCGCTGTTCACATTCGTGGTGAACTGCGAACATCTGGTGAGTTGGATTCGCCCCCTATACATTATCATTGAGCTAAACTTTGACCCCTTATCTCACGGTCAGCAGACATATGGCAGCCAATCAGCTAGCACCCCTTCCTGCAGGGGCGTAACTAGACATCTCTGGGCCCTCCTGTGAAACTTTGGATGGGCCCCCCCGCAAAACATTGGATGGGTCCCCCCACCACCACCCCCCTCGCTTTCTGCACAGGAAAATTGAGGATCAATGTGTTTTCCCCATGCAGATAAAAACACTTAGACTTAAAGGATATGTCAGGCAATGTATGCTACCCCTAGATCTACTTACACGGGGCTTCCTCCAGCCCCGTGCAGCTGAAAAGTCCCTCGTTGCAGCTCTGCTCCCAGTACATACATACACACACAGCTGTATTATTTTACTACATGAGAGCACATGCTATATGGAGGAACAACAATGACATGCTGAACATAAGATACAGTATAGTATTTACTGTAACTTTGGCAAAACATTCAGAATGTCACTGTTTGATACTGTAATTATGGTATTTTGGATTCAGTATGAGACAACAAGCTCTCAATGAGGCAGCGGCAGTCAGACATCAATCTTACCCATTCCACTGTGTTCTAAAAGTAATCAGGCACCATAAGGTCACTAGCCTGTGTGTGATAAGAATCTAGGAATCTCTTTGAAGTGATTGCTGAATAAGGGACAGTCTACAACTTTTTTTTCAAAATGTGACTCCTTTGTTTGTAAGGTTGTACATGCAGTCATCAGAACTTTGCAGCAGTGAGAGACAGTGTAACAAACGCTGGAGAGGCAGCCGCGGTGAACAGCGCTGCCACCGCAGCTGCCTCCAGCTCCCTGTTTAGCAATGTCTCCATGCCTCAGGCGTCTAGCACGCCGAGGACGGGTCTGTCAGTTGCACATAGGGTTGCTTTGTCACGTGCGCGCGCGCACAGACAGGAGGACGCGCGTCAGCTGACCGGCTGGTCAGCTCACGTCAGAGGAGATGTTCGCCGCTTCTCATTGGTTGATTGGAGGAGGGCGTGCCTGAAGGTTCTCCTCTGCTTCATAAGCCTGGCTGAATCACTCGCAACTTGTCTGCTGTTGTGAATACTCTGTGTTAGCGCTCAGACCCTTAGATAGTTCCGGGGTGCTTTGATCCGGGAGGAAACCGGGGATTTCACACAAGATAGGAATTCTTGATAGCCTTAAAGATTTACATTACTGTGTTATTATTTGTGCATGACTCTGGCTCGTTCTGACTACTCTTCTGCTTAGTGACTTTGTACCTCTGCCCATATGATCCTGCTGCCGACTCTGCTTGCTTTAACCTTTTTGTCTCTGCCTCCTGATTTTGTACTGCCTCTGTCTGTCTGTTGCCGAACCTGATCTGTCTGACTTCTCTACTCTCACCAGAGGGCCCTTGACTCTGGTGAGGGGCACTGTACTGTTAGTACCCACCAGCTCCTCTGGTGAGGTATTGCCAAAACTATCAGTACAGTACTACTGTTGCACCAATAACTCATTGCATTTGTTGTCACATCAGCTTCTTATATGCCAGCATTATAGGTGATTCTGCAGATCACCATATAATCAGGTATATATCTGCATTATAGGTGATACTGCAGATCACCTAATGATCACAATTATGTTCTTTGCTGACACAAATCGTTACAGACAGATGTTTTTTTTACGAACCCTCGGGAGCAGGGACAGTGTACAAACTCCAAAGTGTGTATGATTCCTTATCTGTGTGGTGGACACATGGAGTCAATATAACAATGGTGCAAGAGCAGAATACATTTTTTCTATCCAAGCCCTTAGTTGTCAGTCTCTCAAACTTTTCCCCCCACGAGCCCCCTGTGGCTTCTGGGCCCCCCTGCGGAGGCATCCCTTGCAGGGTCTATTTTTACGCCCCTGCCTTCCTGCAGCCCCCCCCCCCCCTATCAAAAGGCAGTTGCGGTGGCCATATTAGATTAATTATCTGATGGCTGCTGGCTGTTAGTGAGAGCAGAGTCTGACTTGCTGCAGATCGGTAAGGAAAGCATTAGAAAGGCCTGTGCTCCTGTTCCTCAATTGCTGTGAAAGCACTTCAAACAGCCCCTTTGAGGGTCTAGCACATCAGTTTCCTGTGTTTTTTTTTGCGTTGTGACATTCCGCAGCCCACTGACACCGAGAGCTGTGTGCACACTACTGCTGTTGCCTCATTTTGTTGCAGACACAGAACCACTCCTGTACATTATTATTTCACTGTATTCTGATAGTACTATTGCATTTTTCCGTGTGAGACACTCCACAGCCCACTGACACCCAGAGTTGTGCATAATGTGATTTCTGCCCTGTAGGGATTAATACCCGACTTTGTGTCTACTCCATAATTTTTTTGTGGGACTTTTGGCATGGATGCCCCTCCGGCATTCTACAGTCCAGGTGTTAGACCCATTGAAACAACTTTTTTTTATCACTTTTGTGGTCAGAAACAGTCTTTGTAGGTATTAAAATTTGCCTGCCCATTGCAGTCTATGGCGGTTCGCCAGATTTGACTGTTCGCAAACATTTGCGGAAGTTCGCATTCGCAAATGGAAAATTCATGGCTTTGTTTATCTCTGAAGGCCCACCTCTGTATGACACCATGAGGGGTGTGTGGTCACTGAAATTTGGGTAATGAACCTCAGGAAACTGGAGAGGAAAAAGTTAACAGTGAACACCTCCAGATAGTGTAGTATTTCCAGGCAATGAAATCATGTGTATAACAAATACTACTTACAAAGTAAAGAATTGCTATTACACAACCGTGGTGTCAGGCAGGTGGGGAATTCCGTCTCCATGTGGATTGGGTATCCTCTTCAGGATAGGTTGGGTCACACTCCAGAAAAAGAACCACTGGATAGTGATGAGCAGAAATTACACCTGTGCATAATCATGCATCGTAATTTGCAAGTACGCATTGTAAATGTAATGCAAAAATTTTGGAGGCAAGCATAAATTATTTTTATGTAATTGTAAGCATTCATTAGTATGAATTTTCTCGTAACTTACGCATAATTTCATGCTGACTTTGGTGATGAATAGAGTTGGGCCGAACGGTTCGCCTGCGAACGGTTCCATGCGAACTTCCGTGGTTCGCGTTCGCGTCCCGCAGGCGAAGTTTTGCGGAAGTTCGGTTCGCCCCATAATGCACATGGAGGGTCAACTTTGACCCTCTACATCACAGTCAGCAGGCCCAGTGTAGCCAATTAGGCTACACTAGCCCCTGGAGCCCCACCCCCCTTATATAAGGCAGGCAGCGGCGGCCATTACGGTCACTCGTGTGCCTGCATTAGTGAGAGTAGGGCGAGCTGCTGCAGACTGTCTCTCATAGGGAAAGATTGGTTAGGCTTAGCTTGTTCCTGGCTGCATACCTGTTCTGTGAACCCACCACTGCATACCTGTACTGTGAACCCACCACTGCATACCTGTTCAGTGAACCCACCACTGCATACCTGTTCTGTGAACCCACCACTGCATACCTGTACTGTGAACCCACCACCACTGCATACCTGTTCAGTGAACCCACCACTGCATACCTGTTCAGTGAACCCACCACTGCATACCTGTTCAGTGAACCTGCCACTGCATACCTGTTCTGTGAACCCACCACTGCATACCTGTTCTGTGAACCCACCACTGCATACCTGTTCAGGGAACCCACCACTGCATACCTGTTGTGTTCAGTGAACCTGCCACTGCATACCTGTTCTGTTCAGTGGACCCGCCACTGTATACCTGTTCAGTGGACCCACCACTGCATACCTGTTGTGTTCAGTGAACCTGCCACTGCATACCTGTTCTGTGAACCCGCCACTGCATACCTGTTCTGTTCAGTGGACCCGACACTGTATACCTGTTCTGTTCAGTGAACCCGCCACTGTATACCTGTTCAGTGAACCCGCCACTGCATACCTGTTCTGTTCAGTGAACCTGCCACTGCATACCTGTTCTGTGAACCCACCACTGTATACCTGTACTGTTCAGTAAACCCGCCACTGCATACCTGTTCTGTTCAGTGGACCCGCTACTGTATACCTGTTCTGTTCAGTGAACCCGCCACTGTATACCTGTTCTGTTCAGTGAACAGTTTGGTGTGTCAGTGTGAAGCAGTACCTTAATTACACTACCTGATTGATGTATACACATGCAAGATGTTTTAAAGCACTTTAGGCCTGTCATTTAGCATTCAATGTGATTTCTGCCCTTAAAACGCTGCTTTGCGTCAAATCCAGATTTTTCCCGGGGACTTTTGGCGTGTATCCCACTCCGCCATACCCCCCTCCAGGTGTTAGACCCCTTGAAACATCTTTTCCATCACTTTTGTGGCCAGCATAATTTTTTTTTTTCAAAGTTCGCATCTCCATTGAAGTCTATTGCGGTTCGCGAACTTTAACGCGAACCGAACGTTCCGCGAAAGTTCGCGAACCCGGTTCGCGAACCTAAAATCGGAGGTTCGGCCCAACTCTAGTGATGAATAGCAAAGCCCCGATAAATGGGATTGCTACCAAAATTGCTACATATATTAAGGAGAATAGTGGGTACAGTAGATAAAGAGTAAAGGTGACTGGCACTCGAAGAGGGCTGGAATAGGCAGTCGGAATTGATTACCGAGCAGACTGTGCTCTTTACCTAGTGAAGATATCACGATGTATTTGCTGAGAAGAAAAGCAGGTCCGGCACCAGTCTCAATGCTTCAGTGAAAATTTATTCCAACAGGTACAGTGAAAAAAGGCACATGGAGGTACAGAAGGGCGGCCTGACAGCCGTTTCGCAGGTCTCCCCGCTTCGTCAGAGGCCAAAAGTGCCTCTGACGAAGCGGGGAGACCTGCGAAACAGCTGTCAGGCCGCCCTTCTGTACCTCCATGTGCCTTTTTTCACTGTACCTGTTGGAATAAATTTTCACTGAAGCATTGAGACTGGTGCCGGACCTGCTTTTCTTCTCAGCAAATACATACAGAATAGTGGGTACATGTTAAAAAAGAACTATTCAAAAAGACCTTGTAGTTTTTGAGAAACTCAATTTGAAATATACAAAGAAAAATGGTTTTTAAACTGTCATTTTTCTGAGTTTAAAAAAACGTTTTTCTTTGCATTTTTACAATCGATTTTCTCAAAAACTACAAGGTCTTTTTGAATTTTTTTTTTCACTTGTCCCCACTATTCTTCTTAAAGAGACTCCGTAACAAAAATTGCATCCTGTTTTTTATCATCCTACAAGTTCCAAAAGTTATTCTAATGCGTTCTGGCTTACTGCAGCACTTTTTACTATCACAGTCTCTGTAATAAATCAATGTATCTTTCCCCTGTCAGACTTGTCAGCCTGTGTCTGGAAGGCTGCCAAGTTCTTCAGTGTTGTGGTTCTGCTATGAACTCCCCCTTCCAGGTCCCTCTATGCACACTGCCTGTGTATTATTTAGATTAGGGCAGCTTCTCTCTTCTCTCTTATCTTTTACAAGCTGGATAAATCGTCCTCTGAGCTGGCTGGGCTTTCACATACTGAGGAATTACAGACAAAGGCAAAGTTGTTTGCAGGAAGAAACGAGCAGCCTGAAACTTCAGTGCATGAGAACTGCAGGGGGAAAGAAACACACAAATGATCTCTTGAGATTCAAAAGGAAGGCTGTATACAGCCTGCTTGAGTATGGATGTATTTTCTATGTGTGGACATACTGTACATCAACCTACTTCCTGTTTTGGTGGCCATTTTGTTTGTTTATAAACAAACTTTTTAAAACTGTTTTTAACCACTTTTAATGCGGCGAGGAGCGGCGAAATTGTGACAGAGGGTAATAGGAGATGTCCCCTAACGCACTGGTATGTTTACTTTTGTGCGATTTTAACAATACAGATTCTCTTTAAAGAGACTCTGAAGCGAGAATAAATCTCTCTTCAGAGCTCATAGTTAGCAGGGGCATGTGTGCCCCTGCTAAAACGCCGCTATCCCGCGGCTAAACGGGGGTCCCTTCACCCCCAAACCCCCCCCCGGCAAAATCATTGACCAACTTGGTCGTAGATTTTGCTCTTCCTGGAGGCAGGACTAACGGCTGCAGCCCTGCCTCTCGCCGCGTCTATCAGACGCGCATCGCCGCCTCTCCCCCGCCCCTCTCAGTGAAGGAAGACTGAGAGGGGCGGGGGAGAGGCGGAGGTACGCGTCATGATAGACGCGCGTGAGGCAGGGCTGCGGCGGTTAGCCTGGCCCCAATGCGGAAGCGCTCCCCCGCTGCACGGAGGGGATTTGGGGATGAAGGGACCCCCGTTAAGCCGCGGGATAGCGGCGTTTTAGCAGGGGCACACATGATCCTGCTATCTATGAGGTCTGAAGCTAGATTTATTCTTGCTTCAGACTCTCTTTAACATATGTAGCAATTTTGGTAGCAATTTATTTTAACTGATTTTTTTTATTGAAATTTCAATGCAAATACAACACAATAAAAAATGGTAGATTATACCAGCTGATACCATAAAATAACCATTGTGCATGTAGGATTCATACAATGCATTAACATTTGTTTTGTAAAAAAACATCATAAGTAACAAGTTGTTTAAAAGTAGGAGAGCTGAACAGAGTTTCCAAAATAGCCAGGGTGATGACCGTGTGTCACAATGACACAGTAAGAAACAGTAAAGACGGTAGAGTCGGTAAATTGAGAATAAAAGAAAGAAAAGAAAAAGAAGAAACAAAGAGGAAGGTACAGATAACCTGGAATACAACAGTGGAATTTTTATCAATGGTTTTGATTTCAGCAGCGAATATAGGAATAAAATCCTAACACATACGAGATATTATATCTTCAGGGCTTATGGGTTAATAACATATGGAGTCTATAATCTTCAAAACATGCTCAAAAACCTTTGACAATGAGCCTATTATTATTTGTAAGTACCCATCTAGGCCTATGGGTGTGAATTGTTTAGCCTCACAAGAAATAGATGAGGGGTTAGTTTGATAAGCTCGCACCATCGTGTAGCAGAAAATTCCAGTCTATTTCAAATAGAATCTCCGGTCTTTGCATTTGTGATATTGTATTACTGTATCTTATTTTCTTTTCAAGCGATATATTATAATCAACTAACGATTTCAGTTGTGACATTGATGGGATTTCAGTTGAGGCCCAGTTTGACAGAAGGAGTGATCTTGCGGCACATAGAATATGTGTGATTTAGAGTCTTTTTTGTATTGGAATTGCGTCTAGATTCATATGGAGGAGGGCCATTTTTGGTTCTAATTTAAATTGGTGATTTAATATTTTACTAATGAGGGGAGTTTATGGAAGATCAGTAGGGGTTGATTAGTGGGCATTCCCATAGAATGTGTACAATAGTTCCAGTTTCTTGACACCCTCTCCAACATAAGGGAGAGTGTTCAGTAGAGAAGGCGGCTAATCTCCTGGGTGTGTAGTGCCATTTGAAAAAAATCTTATAAAGGGTTTCTTTGTGTTGGATACACTTAGAATGTTTGTGTAATGAAGCTGTGGAACTTAGGAATTGGGATGAGGAGAGATCTGAGCTCAGGTCTGTAGACCAAACTTTTAGATATTTATTTAGAGGGTTATTGTCAGAAATTTTAGTACATTCATACCAGGTGGATATTCCTTATTTTATCTGAGTTGGTGAATTAAAAAATATGGCAATTTGTCTGGGCAATTTTGGTATAGATACATGGGTACCAGATATTAGGTGCTGTATTTGGTTGTAAGTAAATTGTTGTTGGAGAGGTTGGTCGAATTCTTCATGGAGTTGTTGGAAGCTTTTAAAGAGAACCAGAGAGGATAACAGAAAAGCTTTTATACATACCTGGGGCTTCCTCCAGCCCCATACGCACGGATCGCTCCCACGCCGCCGTCCTCCGCTGCCTGGATCCGCTGGTACCGGGTCCCGTCATTACCGCCAGTTGGCTGGCGGACACGCCTAATTCTCTGCATCACAGGGGCTCCCTCCATACACTTATGCTTGCGGCTGCCTACTGCGCAGCCGCATGCGTAAGGGTATGGCGGGAGCCCCTGTGATGCAGACAATTGGCCGCGTCCGCCGGAAGTGATGGGACCCGGTAGTGGCAATAGAGGAAGCGGAGGATGGCGGCGTGGGAGCCATCCAGGCTTATGGGGTTGGAAGAAGCCCCAGGTATGTATAAAAGCTTTTTCTATTTTCACGCTCCATTCCTCTCTGGTTCCCTTTAAGAGAGTTGTTATGGAATACATTATCAATAAGAGAAATGCCTCTAGTTTTCCATGATTGAATATTAATATTAGGTATCACCAGATTTAAAGTAGCAATACGGTAGTTTAGGGATAAATGAATCTTCGCTATGAGTGATTTTAAAAATTTTCATGAATTGGCTCCAAGATATTAGAATTGCTTGGATTGTGGGAAAATATGTTTTTAGAGGGATCTCTGTTATTGTTGACTGTGCTATTAGGAGTTTTAGTGATTTCTGAGTGATTTCCCCTTCCATCTGCAATTTTGGTAGCAATTTAGGTAGCAATAGCATGTATGGGGGCTTTGCTGTTCACCACCAAAGTAGGCACAAAATTATGTGAAAAGTATGCATAAATGTGTGCGTAATTACAAATGATTATACAAAATCAATTGAATTAACCATTTGTAATTACGTATATAATTGTGAAAATGTATGCACAATCGTAAACGTAATTGGCTGTCACTGGATGATTATATCAGGATAACCCTGAGGGGAGGGAAAAACTGTGTACAAAAATGGGAGGCGGCACCCCAATGTAGTATGCAATGAGTAAATGTCGGTAAGGTAACAATTTTACCTCAGTTAGGAGGTTTAAGGATAGTAATTTTATTGAACACCGAAAAGAAGATGCATTTCGTGGGACCTGCCTGCTTCCTCAGGTCTACAGTACAGTGTCTTATGCTGCTGTATGCATGGACTGAGAGCACCTATGGCCTTAGGCACTATCAATAAAATGACTATCCTTAAACCTCCTACCTGAGGTCCCGCACACGCTTATCCACTGCATACTACATTTGGGCGCCTCGTCCTCGCATTCTGTGCATTGCATTGCATGACACCAGCTCAGCTTCCAACATTTTGGTTTTAGCTTAGAATATAGCTAAACAGTGGGTGCTCAGAAGTGTGAGAAACTTCCACTGTATGTGAAACGCTGAGGGAAGAGGCTATGACATCATAAGCAGTCGCCATGCAAGTCCATACTCTCAGATTCTTGATCAGATTTAATATATGTATAGGAATTATTATTGTGTTTTGTTTTCAAATTTGAAAGACAGTGGTCAAAACTACTTTCAGAAGACTTGAGCAACGCTAGACACAGTATCTATTGGCAGGGCCAAATTTGCCATAAGGCACTGTAGGCATGTGCCTACATGCGCCGGATGATGGAAAGGTTGTTCACTCATCTACCCTAGTGCTTCTCTCCCTCCTTTCGTGTGCAGAGTCCCGAGCAGAGCATACATGAGAGGTTATTCACCCAGCTATCTGCAATCCATTGATAAGTTCTCCCTTCAATCAGGGGCATCTCTAGCTACTTAAAGTGAACCAGAGATGAAGCACCCTCATGTATTTCACCATAGATATCAGTGGGAACATTAGAGAAAACTCCTACCCTGCTCTCTGTTTCATCCTTCGCTGCTCAGCCTGCTTGTTATCAGCCCTGATAAAATCCCTGACTGAGCATTCAGTCTGGCTTTGCTCAGGAATCATTATAGCTGAGTCTGTCTTTTCTGATGTCTTTTCAAGCCCAAGCCTGCCTTCCTCTGTCTCTGCTTTCCTGTTCTGTATATTCAAGGCATCACAGAGAGCTATGATAAGATGGGAGGAGCTGCTAATGTAAGGGTATATTGAAAAAACATTTTTTTAATCTCTTTTTGTTAGTCATAAGAGGTTTTTAGAAATGGGGATTTCATTGTGCACAAACCCCACTAAATAATATGCTTTTCTGATGAACTGTGTTTTGTGTGGGGTTTTAGTAAAAAGAAAAAACACAAAAACGGCACACCAGAGCGGTGAAAAAAGCAGGTATAGTATTTATTTTGTAAAATCTATCCGGGGATATGTTTATTTTGTGCCAAAGCGTTCATCTCTGGTTTCCTTTAACCCCCCTTGGCGGTATGGCGGTACGCAGTTTCTGAGTCTGCGACCGCCGGGAGGTTTTTTGACCCCCAATTTTTTTTAAACAGCTTTAGCTATCATTTCTCTAGCTAAGCATATGTATTAGGTTGCTCCGTTCCCCCTCATGCCCGCCGATCTATAGGTACCTCACCACAATCCCACGAAGAGCGCAGTTTCCCGATCAGCTTCCAGCGTTGCTATGGCGACGATCGGAGATGACGTCATGACGTCAGCCGCAACCCCGATCGCCGTCATCGCAATGGCTGCGCCGGCGTGGGAATACTGGGGGGTACGTATCCCGGAAGTAATTTCGGGCGATCGCGGGGATCCGGAGCAACTTTGTGCATACGCTTAGCTAGCAAACCGCTAGCTAAAGTGTATTGCACCAGTTTTTTGGTTTTTTTTAAGTCATGGGGCCATGTGATCCTCCGCGGCGGCTAACCCGTGTGTAGCACGGGGTTACCGCTAAGGAGGTTAATACTGTGGGTATCTCTGGCTACCTAATTCTAAGGGACACCTGTAGCTACCTAGGATAGGCAAGGGAAGTAAGGGAGGAGTGGCAGCTGGGACAGCCATCACACTTGTGGTGCGGTTCGGCTGGGTTTGTAGGTTCATGGAGGGTGAAGTCTAGGGTGCCAGGACACCTGTGCCTATAGGCTCCTGTGATGTAAATCCAGGCCTGAAGTAGAACATGTGGCATGATTTCAGCTATCTGTTTTCGATAATGTATTTTCACAATATGGTCAAAGATTTTTTTTTCTTTGTGATGCGAAAATATGTGAAAAAAAATGTGAAAAAAAACCCTTTATTTTTCTGCGAAAATTCGCAAAAAGCGTAAAAATGTTTTCTTTCCGTGCAAAATTTGTGAAAGATGTAAAAAAACCCGCAAATCTATTAGTAAATGATTTTCAACAGCATTTTTGCTCGAAAGTGGAATTTGACATTATTTTCCGGAAAATTAATGCAGAAACAAAAAAAGCAGCATTTTCACTCATCACTACTGAGCATATAAACTGATACCAGCTATGTGGAATTCGGCAATGAACTACAGGATGTTTTTATATACTTGGCTGTCACGGGTAGCTGGAATATTTTGAGTTATGCTTTGTCTGGAGGAACACGGAGAACAAACATAGCCTGACGGGCATAAATTCTACTTTATGCTGCTATAAATGAAATGCTTAACACCAGCTCCAGAGGAGAGTTCCCCCGACTGAGGCCTGCTCAGGACGTAGTGCACTCCTGGGGGGACCTCTCAAGGTGTGGAGCTGCAGAGGAATCGTAATTCTCGGAGTCTGTTGTCAGGATCGCTGCCAGACACATCACTTCCTCCAAATAAATGGGTTATCAAAGGTAAGCAGAACGGCAGCCAGTGAACGGAAGCAAGGGGTGAATAATTTAGCTAATGCAGACAGTGCAGACAATCCATACGCTTCCAAGTTTTGCTTAAAGGCCGAGCTCAACCTGTCTTTTTGTCAGGGCTATTTACCGGCCTTGTTTATGTATCTGCAATGAACAGAGTTATTATACAAGGCACAGCATTAAAGTTCACATTAAACTGATAAGTTGTGCTTTCCCCTTAAAAACCAGAGCAATTTTCACACATCATGCTCCTCCCATTCATTCACCAATAACTGTATTGCCACTTATGACACCAAAATGATCTATACATCTTTTTTTTTTTTTTTTTGCCACAAATTTGGCCTTCTTTGGGTGGTACTTTTTGTCAAGAATTATTTTATTTTAGCTGCATTTTAAAGAGAACAATAAGGAAAACAAATATTTATCAGGTTTAAGCCATTATAGTTTTCAAATAAAATGCACTACGATAGATAAAACCCACATGTTTTATTTGCCCATTTGTCCTGGTTATTACAATGTTTAAATTGTGTCCCTAGTACAACGTATTGTGACAATATTTTATTTGGAAAAAAAGGTGTATTTTTTCCCATTTGCCTTTCTTAATACAGATCAATAATTACAAGCCCTGATTCTCAAAAGTAATAGTGATAAACCCTAGTGACATGCATAGTTTTGCTGGGGGGCCCAATGATTTGTAGTTATACCCCTGAATCCTTTCTTACTCTAAACAGTTCAATTCAGATTGTATCGCCGTAGACCTTAATGTTCATTTCTGCTACAGCGGCGTAGGTGGAATAGCGATAAAACCACTGAAATGTAGATGATGGCAACAGCCAGCCACCAAATTATACAGCCAAAAGTAAAAATTAGGTAATCAGTAGGGAAATATATTTGTTATATTCCCCTAGTTTACTTAGCAGAGGGAAAGCCGTCTCTGGCTTCTGCCTGTGCCCAAATTCAACGTGGCCATTACATACGTACGTCAAAACATCCCCAAAGAAAACATGGTACTTTCACCGTTGCTGAATTTAGGTGTTTTGTTTCCAAGCTGCATAAAGCACGCATTATCTCAGTTTTTAGTAACTCATCGCTCATTGACCATTAGAGATGAAGCAAGATCAATTTTGCGAAAAGAAAAATTGTCTCAAAGTGTAAGGGCGTGCAGGCCACACAGAGGGGGTAAACATCCTTAGGCTCCCTGCGTACTGCAAATCCGTTTTGCGATTCCGATTCTGTTTCCGATTCCGATTTGCAATTCTGATTTTCCCTAAATACAATCAACAGAAAAATGGAGGAAAAAATAAGACATGCAGTAACAATTAAAAATTGGAATCGGATGTAAAAAACGATTAAAAATCGGAATTGGAATCGGAATCGCATGCAGTGTGCAGGGAGCCTTAAGCTGCCTCCATTCCCCAATACACTCCACGCTGCTCTTCATCTTCCCCACACTTCTACCTTTGCAGATTAAGTTCCAGATTAGCAGGGGGAGGTGTGAGATAAATGGAGAGTGGCGTGGAGAACATCGGTGAGAGACGTGCTTAGGTGAATTAACCCCTTCTGCATGGCCTGCACCCACTGCAGGCTCTGGGACAGTTTCAATTTTTGGGAAATTGATCCTGCAAATCTTTATTAACAACCAAAAAGCCCCTTCATAATCCCTTCCTCCAGCGCAAACTTACGGAGCCAGAGGCTCTAATCTCATCAGACCACTCTGATTGTCTACTGGCCTTCACTCTGAACATCATCATGATGTAGAATGTATGATGCAGCCATCCCTCCCACACAATCTTCAGACTCATCTGATCATGCACAAGTCCACCCATCTCAACGATGTGAAAGGTCCGGAGGTCGAGACCTCCCATATCGCTCCCCACATGGCCACTTGACCTTCCACATCATGGAGATGGAGGGATGTGTAAACGGTCTACTACGGATCATCCATTGAAATATATTTTGTAGGCCCTGAAGAAGGGACTGGTTGTCTCAAAATGTTGGCTTTATATACAGTATATTTAGATTTGAAGATTACAATTAAACATTGGATGTGCTATCTTTGGCTTCCCCTTTTGGTAAACTGTCATGCATATTGGGTCACATAAAGTGGTAGCTTGGTCCCTTAACATCCACTAGGCCCGAGACATCTATCTAGGTATCCTAGAGGATGATCCTTCTCTGCAGTGCCTCTCCTGATTATCTTTTGACCATAGATGAAGGTCTGCAGGACATTGTGTGCTTTCCTCCACTCCTCCTACACAATAGTGTCGAGAGGTTGGGGGCTGAAAAATAGATTTGAGTGTCATCAACATAGATGTTGAAAACCAAAAGAGCTTTGTATTTGTCCCAGGTCGTAAGTGTAAACGAAGAAGAGGAGGGGTAAAGGATGGAACCTTGTGGTACTCCAGCAGACAACGTGCATGGAAAGGAGTTGGTATTGGAATAGAAGACAGTGAAGGAACGTCCAGACAGGTAAAAACGGATAAATGTGTTAGACCTTTGATTCCTGGAGTCAAGAAAGTCTGGAGAAGCAGAGGATGACTAACAGTACTGCCTATGGAAGGGGACTGCTGCACATGCAATAGCCTGCATACAGAAGAGAGGTTTGCTGTACATGAAATTGGGGCTATTGTACAGTTGTACAGACTGCTGTACATGGAAGGAGGCTGCTGTACATGGAAGAGTGTTGATTTGCATGGAAGTGGGCTGATGGACACAGAAGGGGGCCATTGTACTTGAAAGGGGTTGCTGCTTATAGAAGGGAGCTGCTGTACATGGAAGGGAAATGCTGTACACGAAGGGGCAGTGCTTTACATGGATGGAAACCTCTACACACAGACAACTGGTTGATAGATATGGAAGGGGGCTGATGGAGTTAAAAGGTGTCTTGCAGGTTTTGAAAGGGGCTTCTATAGTTTGATACAGTTGGTGATTGGATATAGGAAATGACTGTGGACTCAAGTTTACCTTTTAGCTTGTGAGAGGAAAGGGGGGCTTTTACAAAAACAAAACATTTTTGAGAAGGGAAGGGCTCCACAAGACTGGTGGTCCAGGGTGGCACAAAGAAGACTAAGTCCCCCCTGGCCCTCCTCACCTCCTGGTTGAGTAACACGAGCTGTGACATGCAGCAGACTGTGCTGTGACAACAGATCAATAGTAAACCACATGGTATCATTTTAGCATCCTGGTTTAGAATACATCTTGTTTAATTATACATCAGATGAATCATTAATTTTATACTTCCTTGTTTTTCACTCAGATCAATACTTTAATTAGCAATTACAACCTCGTTAATACCTCCCATACATCTCTGCTGCAGTTTGTTTATGTAGATTGTGTTTGCAGAGACAGAGAATTCCCGGGAGGGTTGTCTCCTGTAAATGTACAGAAAACAGGCGGTGAACGTCGCCTGGGCCCACAGCTGCTTCTTAAAGGAGAATTCCACAAGGCATAAAGTTTTCTTGCGTGCATGAAAAAAGGGCGCAGTACAAAAAGTGCTCGGCCGGATAACGAAATGGCGCCAGTGGATAACGAAATCTAATAACAATAAACATTGTTGTCAAACTTGGTTAACGATAAATACTGTTGTAAAAACAGACGGGAGATAATAACTAAAATATATTAATGGTAAAAATTGTTACGTAATTCAACCATACAGCTTAACCCAACCGTACTCTCACACAGAACCCTCCCCTGGTGGTGCCTAAAACTAACCACTCCCCTGGTGGTGCCTAACTCTAACCAAAGGTGGTGCCTAACCCTAACCACCCCCCGGGTGTTGCCTAAAACTAACTGCCGCCCGGGTGGTGCCTAACCCTAAACACTCCCCCTTGTGGTGCCTAATCCTAACCACTCCCCCTGGTGGTGCATCACCCTAACCACTCCCTCTGCAGAAACACCCTTTTACACATAGAAACAGTAATATATTTGATATGTAAAATCTGTACTTACAAACAAAATTATATGACAAAAACTATAATGTTGCGAGCTTCTAAAATGATAACGTACTTCAAAAACTATAATGTTTTATTGTTGTTAACGATATTTATTGCGGCACCCTTTTTTCTGCTTTTCTTCTGCGTATTAACGATAATTGCATTAAAGTCTAAGGCAGCCACCTTTTCGTCCACCCTCAGCCGGCGCCCTTTTTTCCTGCTACCCTTTTTTTCCTGGTTCCCTTATTTGATGAATGCTTTTCCAGGACAGCTAAACTATGTGACAAGTTTAACAAAAAACACTGTGTGACAGAAGTTTGTAGAAGTGCCTCTCTCAGCCCATGCGAATGGCTTTGATGAATGAAATGCTGCTGAAGTAAGCAGACGATTGTGCTGTAACCTCCCGGGCAGATTCCTCCCACTATATTCTATATTATTCTGCAGTTTGCAGCCAGCCCTGTAAAGCGGAGTAAACATCTTGGCTTGGCCTCCCTCTCTGCTGCTGATGGGGCCCTTATGCCATTTGTTGACTGCAGAAATGTTAATAGAGCTTGTTATCTCGGGATATTGGAGCATATTGTGTGTTGCATCTCGCCTTTTTTACGCTTCTCACTGAATGTACATTAACTGAGAGCCAGATTGTCTAATCAGACTGGCTCACAATGAAATCTTTATACAGAAGAGTAGGCACAGGTATAGCTAACTCTTAGTATAGCCACTACTAGTTATAACTACTAAGCCTCCTGTCCTGAGCATAACTAACTGGGTATAACTAATCCAAGGTATAACTAGTCCTCAATGTAACTAATCCTCCTGAGCATGCCTGGTCCTGGGTATAACTAATTGAAGGTATAACTAGTCCTCTGTGTAACTAATTCTCCTGAGCATGCCTAGTCCTGGGTTTAATAACAAATCCAAGGTATAACTCGTCCTCTTGAGCATGCCTAGTCCTGGGTATAACTAGTCCACTGTGTAATG
The DNA here is from genome assembly GCF_040937935.1 of Hyperolius riggenbachi. NCBI lineage: Eukaryota > Metazoa > Chordata > Amphibia > Anura > Hyperoliidae > Hyperolius > Hyperolius riggenbachi. The sequence goes on from NC_090652.1 coordinate 309,167,357, forward strand.
TAACTAATCCTCCTAAGCATTCCTGGTCCTGGGTATAACAAATACAAGTTATAACTGGTCCACTGTGTAACTAATTCTCCTGAGCATGCCTAGTCCTGGGTTTAATAACAAATCCAAGGTATAACTCGTCCTCTTGAGCATGCCTAGTCCCAGAACCGGCCCTAGACTTTTTGCCGCCTGAGGCAAATTTTGAAATAATTGCCGCCTCCGCCCCCCCCCCCTCCCTCGCCTGGGTGCCCCGATCTGCGCTCCCTTTCAGCCTTAAATAGTTAAGAAGCAGCAGCTACTCGTAAGAGGCACGGGCGGGGAGGACTCGCCTCTTAAGGCTCATACACACGGGGTACGGCCGTCGCCGCAACCACGTGGCACGCGCGTGTTGCGGCGACGGTTCGCCCGTGTGTATAACGCGCGCGCCCCGAACCGTCGCCTGTCGGAGCTGTCGCCAGGCGATTGACATGTTCAATCGCCGGCTACAGCCGTCGCCGCAACCTCGCCGGAACTGTCGCTAGTCCCGCATGTGTATGCGGGCTAGCGACAGCTACCCACACACAGCACACGGAGCTTCCAGCGGGGGGGAGGAACCTCGGCGACAGCTTCCGCCACATCGCTAATCCCTCTGCTGCCGTGTGGATCAGAATCAGAATCAGAATCACTTTATTTCGCCAAGTACAGCAAGAGCTGTAATCGGAATTATTTGTGGTTCACATGGCATAGAGTATGAGACAGACATACACATGGCATGGACAGAGTGTGAGACAGACGAACAACACGTACAGTAGACATGCATTGACCAGTTCGTATCTCATATCGGCCCTTTCACTGCTGTGCAAATACAGTCCTAGTGACTAGTAATAAGGTGCAGGTAAAGGCCCCGAGTCCATTTTGGATATCAGACCGTCCATTTGGGTATCAGACCGTCCCAGGAGGCATTGGCGTGCACCGGCTGACCGACCCAGCTGGAGCACGCTGGTGCGCGGGCCAGACAGTGGGAGGTTGGAGTTCAGAAGCCGAACAGCTTGGGGGAAGAAAGTGTTCCTCCGCCTGGTGGTTTTGGATGGTATAGTCCTGTAGCGACGGCCCAGCGGAAGGAGCTTGAAGTAGTGGCTGCCTGGGTGAGAGGGGTCACGGGAAATCATGGTGGCTCTCTTCCTCATCCTATTGGAGTGGAGGAGATCAAGATTTGGAAGTGGAGATCCGATGATCTTCTCTGCGTCAGCTATGACTCTCTGCAGTTTGCGTTTGTCGCTGGCCGATGCACCAGCGTACCAGACAATGACTGAGGAGCAGAGGATGGATTCTATGGTGGCGGTATAGAAGCTGGTCAGCAGCTCCCTGGGCATGCCAAATCTCTTCAGTTGGCGCAGGAAAAACATCCTCTGCTGGGATTTCTTCTGATTTCTGGTGGTATTTTGCCCCCATTTCAGGTTGTTTGTGAGAGTCGTGCCAAGGAACCGAACAGATGTCACCATAGAGACTTCCGTACCTCCAATGAGGACTGGAGGGATGGGAGGGGGGTTCCTCCTGAAATCAACGACCTGTTCAACAGTCTTTGCTGCGTTGTGGACTAGGTTGTTGTCTTTGCACCAGTCACATATTCTCTCAACTTCACTGCGGTACTCCTGCTCCCCGTTGCTTCCAATTAGGCCGATGATGGTGGTGTCGTCTGCAAATTTGATGACTCGCACAGAGTCAGCAAATGAGATGCAGTTATTGGTGTAGAGGGAGAACAGTAGAGGTGACAGAACACAGCCTTGTGGGGCCCCTGTATTGGTAGTTTGAACGCTGGAGTGGTGGTTGCCGAGCTTCACCTGTTGCGTTCTGTTTGTCAGGAAGTCTTTGATCCATGTTCGGAGAGTATGCAGAGAGAGGATGCAGAGGGACTTGGCGACGAGCTGTCATCGAACTGTCGCGCACACGCTCCTGTGTGCTAGCGACAGCTACAATTGTCCCCCCGTGAGTACTTAGCTTTACTCGCCCGAGCGTGCGCTCCACTGACGTCACTTCCTGCAGCGTTGCAGGAAGTGACGTCAGTGGAGCGCACGCTGGAGCGAGTAAGAGGTGAATCCTCCCCGCCTGTGCCTCTTACGAGTAGCGGCTGCTTCTTAACTATTTAAGGCTGGAGGGGAGCGCAGATTGGGGGACCCAGGCGAGGGAAGGGGGGTCCGACCCCCCTCCCCGCCGCTAGGCCCAATAACCCCGTCCTGCCCGCTACCCCTCCAGCTCGGCGGCCGGCTCTCCGCACCCACGGACGCCGCCCCTAGAAATGTGCCGCCTGAGGAAAAAGTTTCACCCCACCTCATGAGCGGGCCGGCCCTGCCTAGTCCTGGGTATAACTAGTCCACTGTGTAATGTAACTAATCCTCCTAAGCATTCCTGGTCCTGGGTATGACAAATCCAAGGTATTACTAGTCCTCCTGAGCATGTCTAGTTTTGCGTATAACTAATCCAAGGTCTTACTAGTACACTGTGTAACTAATACTCCTAGGTATTCCTGGTCCTAGGTATAACAAATCCAAGTTATAACTAGTCCTCCTGAGCATGCCTGATCCTGGGTATAACTAATCCAAGCTATAACTAGTCCTCCTGAGCATGCCTGATCCTGGTTATAACTAATCCAAGCTATAACTAGTCCACTGTGTAACTAATCCTCCTAAACATGCCTGATCCTGGGTATAACTAATCCAAGGTATAACTAGTACTCCTGAGCATGCCTGATCCTGGGTATAACTAATCCAAGCTATAACTAGTCCTCCTGAGCATGCATTGGGGTTGATTCATTAAGCTGTGCTGCTTTAGCAGCTTAATGAGAGGAGTGTGAGTTATGTGCACGGTATGCGTGGTAGTGCAGTGGTGCAGTGATAACTTAGTTGCACTACTTCTAAGTAACGGCCACTCCTCTGAACCCGCCCTGAGCCCTGACAGGTCCAGTGGCTTTCATTAGAGTGACCAGATTTTTGTAGGCTCAACCTGGGACGGGATTTTTTTTTTGGGGGGGGGGGGGGGGGCGGCGAAAAATAGGGGGTGCCGAAAAATGTGATGTCTGCAGCGCGCGAAAAATGGGCGTGGCCATGCCATTCTATGGGCGGAGCTAACGTAATGATGCAACAGCAAGGCATAAGAAAGCAGTGTTTCCGCCGTGATGTGGTCAAACGTGGATTCACATCATAGGTGTGCAGAAACTGTGTGATGCTATTTAATAGTATGCCATAACCCCAAAGCAGCAAACACAGCCAACTATGACCATTAACCTCTTGAGCGATAATCCCGAGCTGAGCTCGGGGTATATCGCGCAGGAGGATTTCTCAGGCCCTGGTGGGCCGATTTGCATATTTTTTTTTTGTTACACGCAGCTAGCACTTTGCTAGCTGCGTGTAACTTCCGATCGCCGCCGCTCGCCGCCGATCCGCCGCCGCTCGCCGTGCCATGCAGTTCCCCCCCTCCCCAACCCCTTGCGCAGCCTGGCCAATCAGTGCCAGGCAGCGCTGAGGGGTGGATCTGGACTCCCTCCGACGTCACGACGTCCATGACATCGGTGACGTCATCCCGCCCCGTCGCCATGACGACCGGGGAAGCCCAGCAGGAAATCACGTTCTGAACGGGATTTCCTGCTTACTCTGATCGCCGAAGGCGATCGGAGTGGGTGGGGGGATGCCGCTGCGCTGCGGCTATCATGTAGCGAGCCCTGGGCTCGCTACATGATTTAAAAAATAAAAAAAATTTAAAAATAGTGCTGCGCCACCTCCTGGGCGATATAATTGTATCGCCCAGAGGGTTAAATAATAAATGCAGCAACAGTTACCCCAGACACCACAAAATAAACGCAATGGGCAACATTTCAGCACAAAATAAACGCATTGCGGGCAACATGTCAGCATAAAATAAACGCAATGGGGGCAAACATGTCAGTACAAAATAAACGCAATGGGGGCAAACACGTCAGTACAAAATAAACGCACTGCAGGTAAACATGTCAATACAAAATGAACGCACGGCGGGCAAACATGTCAGTACAAGATAAACGCAATGCAGGCAAACATGTCAGTACAAGATAAACGCACTGCGGGCAAACATGTCAGTACAAGATAAACGCACTGCGGGCAAACATGTCAATGCAAGATAAACGCACTGCGGGCAAACATGTCAGTACAAGATAAACGCACTGCGGGCAAACATGTCAGTACAAAATAAATGCACTGCGGGCAAACATGTCAGTACAAAAATAAACGCACTGCGGGCAAACATGTCAGTACAAGATAAACGCACTGCAGGCAAACATGTCAGTACAAGATAAACGCACTGCAGGTAAACATGTCAGTACAAGATAAACGCACTGCGGGCATACATGTCAGTACAAGATAAACGCACTGCGGGCAAACATGTCAGTACAAGATAAATGCACTGCGGGCAAACATGTCAGTACAAAATGAACACAATTTGGGCAAACATGTCAGTACACAATTTGGGCAAACATGTCAGTACAAAATGAACACAATTTGGGCAAACACTTCACCTGCAAGAAAAAGCATTTACTCACCTGGCAGAAGACGTCCCCTCACGCAGCCGGCCTCTGGTGTGTGCAGCTCCCCCTGGCCTGGATGATCTTCAATCTCCCGCTCAGCCTCTCACAGGCAGAGCAGGGCTACGGCAAGATGGCGTCCAGAGGCGGAGCCCTGTACTGGAGACACAAATAGTCTCCAATACAGGGCTCTGCCTCCGGACGCCATCTTCCCGTAGCCCTGCTCTGCCTGTGCCTGCCGGAGGAGGACATTGCAGGCTGGAGCGGGCTGCGGGGAATGAACTAGCTAGACGCTGCGGCTAGTTCATTGTATGGTGGCCAGAGTCCCGAGGCCGGGACGTCCCGCTGCTAAAAGCGGGATGTTTCCCGGGACCTCATGCAGCCTGGGACAGCGCCCCCCGAAGGCGGGACGCGTCCCGGGTAAAGCAGGACGTATGGTCACCATACTTTCATGAATGTAATATGAATGTGATCCCCACACTTTAATTGGCCCAATAGGCTGCCTGTAAAGTGTGTGTGTGTGTGTGGGGGGGGGGGGAGTGCATTTTGTTGCAGCAACTCAAAGTCATTAAAAGAAAACACCACTAGTGTTGGGCGAACACCTGGATGTTCGGGTTCGGGAACGTTCGCCAAACATGGCCGCGATGTTCGGCATGTTCGGGCAGAACCCCGAACTCCCCGACCATCCCGCTTTTGGGGGCCCTATGGGGTTGCAGGCATAAGGGGGGAGCATGCCCCGATCGCGGGGGGGTCAGAAATTCCCCCCACCCCCTCCGCTAGCGCTCCCCCCTCTGCCCGCTTCCCCATACAAAAGTTTAAGGAAAGTAAAATAGTACCGGTGGTAGTGGCTGGCAGTGGCACTGTGAAGTGAGTGAGGAGGAGGAGTCCGGAGAGTGACGCGTTGAGGGAGGCCGGGCAGCGGGCGGTTCAGCGGTAGTACCCTTGTGGTACTTCCGCCCTTTCTCTGACCTCACGTCCTCTGCATACGAGGGTACGCGTCACGCGTACCCTCGTATGCGTCATCACGCAGAGGACGTGAGGTCAGAGAAAGGGCGGAAGTACCACGAGGGTACTACCGCTGAACCGCCCGCTGCCCGGCCTCCCTCAACGCGTCACTCTCCGGACTCCTCCTCCTCACTCACTTCACAGTGCCACTGCCAGCCACTACCACCGGTACTGTTTTACTTTCCTTAAACTTTTGTATGGGGAAGCGGGCAGAGGGGGGAGCGCTAGCGGAGGGGGTGGGGGGAATTTCCGACCCCCCCCCCCGCGATCAGGGCATGCTCCTCCCTTATGCCTGCGACCCCATAGGGGGGCCGTATTCGGCCGAACAGGGCCCTGTTCGGCCGAACAGGGGCCCTGTTCGGCCAGGCATTGAGCCGTTCGGGCGAACCCGAACAGTTTGGCCGAACACCACCAGGTGTTCGGCCGAACTCGAACATCACCCGAACAGGGTGATGTTCTGCAGAACCCGAACAGTGGCGAACACTGTTCGCCCAACACTAAACACAACTCACACCATGGGTCCATGCACACTGGAACCTTTTGCATTAAAGTGCATCATTACGCTATTGCATGATAACCAGTCAAGTTCCAAGTACTAAGAAAGTCACCAGACTTAGATGTCGTCAGTGGAATGCTGAGTGCAGGGTGAGTAACCTCTTATTTACGCTATGCTCAGAACTCTGCATAGGGAAGGAGGGAGGGAGGCACAAGGGGTGGGAAGTAAGCCGCCTTTCCATCATCAGGCGCCTTATGGTAAATCCGGCCCTGGAACAAAAACTTTATTAAGCAATAGGACAATGCGTTTCATTGCTGAAAGCCGCTTCGTCAGGTCAATAAATTACCAGTACCAGCATTCGATGGGGCCAGGGGTGTCTTAGATCAGCAAAACAAGGCTTTTCGTAAGCTTAAAGGGAACCTAAACTAAGAGGGATATGGGTGTTTCCTTATAAACAATACCAGTTGCTTGGCAGTCCTGCTGATCTCTTTGGCTGCAGTAGTGGCTGAATCGCACACTTGCAACAAGCATGCAGCTAATCCAATCTGACTTCGGTCAGAGCACCTGATCTGCATGCTTGTTCAGGAGTTGTGACTAAATGTATTAGAGACACAGGATCAGCAGAAGAGTCAGGCAACTGGTATTAATTTAAAAGGAAAAATCCATATCCTTCTCAGTTTAGGTTCCCTTTAAAGATCTATCCTGCCAATCCACTAGAATTATTTTATTATTTGTCATATTTAATATTTTTTTTTATGATTAATATTATACAATCTACTTTACAAACTCCACCATTTTTTTTCTTTTGATAGAGAAATCGTTATGCATTCAATCTAAGTTACACAGACATCCATCTTTTAGATTGGTTACAGTTCAAAACACAATCAACCCGTTACAAATTAACAGCTCCGCTTTGGTTTTGTGAACTCAGCAACACATGAAAGAACAACCCGCGTCTTTCCCTGGCGGTTCCCCTGAGCGCGCAGCCATTAATTTGAATTTCTGCTTTAATATCGCCTTACAAAAAGCCCCCTTTTTTTCTGCCCTCTTTCCATTAAGGAAATGTTAATTCCACATCTTTAATGTGACCTGTTAACTGCGACATGTCAGGAGCCGGCGTCGTGGAAGGATTGATTGCGGCAGGAAGTCAATGGAGCATTTTGACGTGAACATGACACACTCATAGAGCTGGGGGAGGGCCGCGAAGCGAGCCGGGTATAAGGAACATTAATTGTGCTGTAATAATTGCATGTGGGCTCCGTACATCGAACAGGTAGAAATATATCATTATGAAGCCATTACCGGAGAGCCCTTTGCATATCGATGCCTCCGTGCGTAATGCTCGCAGCTTACACAAACCATTTGTCCAGTTGTACAGGATATTTGTCTTGGTAAATTCTTACGTGCTGCTCGTATTTTTTTTTTTTTTATTAACGGTAAAATCTATTTGCGTTTTACAAAAGGGCACTATGGCGAAAAACTGTAAAATTTAAAATATGTGCAAACATAGACAAATAAGAACATTTTTTTCCAGAGTAAAATGAGCCATAAATTACTTTTCTCCTATAATGCTGTCACTTACAGCAGGTAGTAGAAATCTGACAGAAGCAACAGGTTTTGGACTAGCCCATCTCCTCATAGGGGATTCTCAGCAAGGCTTTTATTCTTTATAAAGATATTCCCTGAAAAGGATTTAAACAATGATGCTGGCCAGCTTCCCTGCTCGCTACACAGTTTTTTGGCAGTTGGACAGAGCAACTGCCATTCACTAAGTGGTTTTGAAAATAAATAAATCCCTGAGAATCCCCTATGAAGAGATGGTCTAGTCCAAAACCTGTCGCTTCTGTCAGATTTCTACTACTTACTGTAAGTGACAGCAACATAGGAGAAAAGTAATTCATGGCTCATTTTACTCTGGAAAAAAACGTACTTCTTATTTGTTTATGTTTACACATATTTTACATTTTACAATTATTTCGCCATAGTGCCCCTTTAAAGACATATCAACATAAATAACAACAACCAATTTCCCCCCACCCAATCCACCTCACCTGTTGCTAGTCAGGGGATAATGTATTTAGCAGTAGGGATGCTCATTTGGATTTTGCAGAACAGAAATTTCCATTTCCAATTTTCCATTTGGAAATCTGAAAATGGAAATTGGATTTCCACGGAAATACCACATTACCAAAACTCGGTAATTTTAGCCCAAACCCAGAATTCGGAAGCACTGGACCAAAGAATAAAGAGTCAACACAAAAGTATTTGGCTAATCAGAGAATGCAAAAAGTGACCAAAAAAGGACTCCTTGGAAATCTGCAGAATTGGTAATCAGCATTGATGGAAATCGGAAATTTTCCCAGAATTGTAAATGGGTGTTTCCCACCATCCCTATGCAGTTTAGAAACTAGGGGTACACATACACACATCCAATTTTGACTGGCCAATGACAAGGACTGGCCGGTTTTACCATTTCCATGTTGTATGAGGACCAGCAGATTATATTGTACTATGAACAGATTATGTAGTTAAAGATAACCCAAAGTCAAAAAAAAAAATGAGATGAACTCATCTGGGGCTTCCCTCAGCCCCCTGCAGACGATCGGTGCCCTTACAGCTCCGCTCCGATGCCTCTGCACCCGCCGGCGGAGGCCTCCTGGCCGCAATAGCAGCATAGGGGGCGATATACAGGCTGGGAGCACGAACAATCACTCGCGTTCCCATGCCTGTCGGCCGGTGACGGCCAAACCGGAAGTGTTCGCCGGCGGGTGCAGAGGCATCGGAGCGGAGCTGCGAGGGCACCGATTGTCTTCAGGGGGCTGAGGGAAGCCCCAGGTGAGTTCATCTCATTTTTTTTGACTTTAGGTTCACTTTAAGCTCTTATACTGCATGGAGGTGGTAAAATTGGCCAATCACTGGCCAGACAAAATTGGATGTGTGTATGCACCCCTAGCTTTTAAAACATCTGCTAAAAACATTATGTGTAAATACACACACAGAGGGAAAAATGCTCTAACACGCAAGCAGCATGTAAGAATTTACCAAATGAATGTTCAGTTCAAACAACGAATTGGACAAGCACTATCTAAAAACCATAAAGAAAATTGTGCAAAGGTCTAAGCTAAAGAGAACGGCCAATAGAAACTACATACTATCTCAACAACAGAATGCCCTCAAAAACTGCACCAGAATTTAGTATGAACAATAATCAATGTCTTCATTGAGTAACATGATTAAAAACAATTAAAAACATTCTAAAGCTATGTACACACATACGACAACGATCGTTTGTTGTGAAGACGAACAATCTTTTACTTGACGAAAGAACGACCTAGCTTTTAAAGGTGTGTAACGATCTAATTGTTTGTTAACAAACGATCCAGAACAACATCACATACTGTTCCTGGAAGTGACATCATAGCAAGTTCCGCCCGCACGAAACGAACGGTTCAAAACGTACGTTACGTTGTAAAACTAACGTTACGCATATGGCATAACTAAATTTCTATTTCATACTGTCGGTATGTAGTAGAGCATCTAGATATTATAGTGTTGGCAAAACATACAAAAATACACTTTGTCCTGTTAAAATCAAAATTATGATATAATCATGTAGTATACAAAGCGTCACTGGGCACAATCATAGAACGAACGTTACATCAAGAGGGAAAAATTTAATGTGCTGTGACTATAAAACGAAATGCGCATGTCTTGCCTACTACGATCGACTATTTCTTAACGATGTACTACTTTTGCTAACGATCGTCTTTTAAAAGATACCCGAACTGAAATGTGACATAATGAGATAGACATGTGTATGTACAGTTCCCAGCACACAAATAACTATGCTGTGTTCCTTTTTTTCTTTCTCTGCCTGAAAGAGTTAAATATGAGGTATGTAAGTGGCTGACTCAATCCTGACTCAGACAGGAAGTGACTACAGTGTGACCCTCACTGATAAGAAATTTCCCTTTGTTACCTCTTTCTTGCTCTCAGAAGCCATTTTCTGCTAGGAAAGGGTTTTATAGTTGGAATTTCTTATCAGTGAGGGTCACACTGTAGTCACTTCCTGTCTGAGTCAGGACTGAGTCAGTCACTTGCATACCTTATATTTAACTCTTTCAGGCACAGGAAGGAAAAAACAAACACAGCATAGTTATTTGTGTGCTAGGCACTGTATATAAACATCTCTATCTCATTATGTCACATGTCAGTTCGGGTATCCTTTAAAAAAATCCGCCAGGACAGATCTTTCGTTTTTAACGATCTAGCTCGTCCATCGTTTGAATTAATGATCATTGGCTGTTTTTTTTAAACAATCGTCGTTTGAAATGATCGGGGAACAATCGTTTCAAATGAATATAGTCGCATGTGTGCACGCACCTTTAGAATCATTGGGCGGGGTTAAGGTAAGTACATCAATCAATAAAAGTATCACAATAGTAACAGCTGAGCACCCGGGCTGGAAAGGGTGACTAATCAAATTTGCAAACCATTCAGTACATTATAATAAATAAAGTGCAATGTGCATCAAATTCCATATATACAGTGTGCATCAGTTTTCCAAGTTAGGACCATATTGTGGTATGGGTGCCCCGTGACAAATATGGGTGCCTGCTAAATATCGGGTGCTGGGGCCACTATTAATAGCAGCAGTTCGCACAATGTAGCAGTTTGCACAGTGTTATTTAGCAGATGCCATTTTTTTTCCGCTTCTTTTAGCTGAATCACTTAAAGAGACTCTGAAGCGAGAATAAATCTTGCTTCAGAGCTCATAGTTATCAGGGGCATGTGTGTCCCTGCTTAACCGCCGGTATCGCGCGGCTAAACGGGGGTCCCTTCACCCCCAAACCCACCCCGCAAAAGTTGGTCGTAAATTTGGTCGTAAAAATCTCTTCCTGGAGGCAGGGCTAACGGCTGCAGCCCTGCCTCCAGTCGCGTCTATCAGCGGCGCATCGCCGCCTCTCCCCCACCCCTCTCAGTGAAGGAAGACTGAGAGGGGCGGGGAGAGGCGGAGATACGCGCTGACAGACGTGCGTGGGGCAGGGCTGCAGCCGTTAGTCCTGCCCCAACCAGGAAGCGCTCCCCCGCTGCACCGAGGGGATTTGGGGGTGAAGGGACCCCCGTTAAGCCACGGGATAGCGGCGTTTTAGCAGGGGCACACATGCCCCTGCTATCTATGAGGTCTGAAGCGAGATTTATTCTCGCTTCAGACTCTCTTTAAAAAAGCCCCAGGTAAACAGAAATGCTTATGTTCATTGCATCACAGGGGTAGCAGGAGAAAAGGGGGCCAGCTGAGGGTGGCTGAAAAGGGCGCTGCCATAGACTCTAATGTAATTATCGTTCATACAGCGAGAAAAGCAAAAAAAAAAAAGGGCGCCACAATAAATATCGTTAACAACATTAGAACATTATAGTTTTTGAAGTATGTTATCGTTTTAGAAGCTCGCAACGTTATAGTTTTTGTCATATTATTTTGTTTGTATGTACAGATTTTAGGTTATCAAAGATATTATCATTTCTATGTGTAAAAGGGTGTTTCTGCAGATGGAGTGATTAGTGTTAGGCAACACCAGGGGGAGTGGTTAAGGTTAGGCACCACCTGGGAAGGGGTTAGTTTAGGCAACACCAGGGGGGGTTAGTTTTAGGCACCACCGGGGGTGTGTGATTAGGGTAAGGCAACACCAGGGGGTGATTAGGGTTAGGCACCGCCATGGGGGTTGGCGGTGGCATCACCGGGGGGGTTAGGGTTAGGCACCACTGGGGAGGGGGTGGTTAGGGTTAGGCACCACCAGGGGGGTTGTTAGGGTTAGGCAACACCAGGGGAGTGGTTAGTTTTAGGCACCACCAGAGGAGGGTTCTGTGTGACAGTACTGTTGGGTTAAACTGTATTGTTGAATTACGTAACGATTTTTAACATTAATATCTTTTCGTTATTATTTCCCGTCTGTTTTAACAACGTTATTTATCATTAACCAAGTTTAACAACGATGTTTATCGTTATCAGATTTTGTTACCCACCGGGCCATTTCGTTATCCAGCTGGGCCCTTTTTTCACGGCGCCGTTTTTTCATGCATGCATCACAGGTACACGTTAAGTCAATTCCTTCCAATATTTCCTTCCAAAACTTCAGACTGTTACATACAGTTTAGCTTGTCTTTCAGTAGATGAAGCAGATTATAATGATGAATGATACCTTTGTCTGAGAATAGAGAGATTCCTGCTAAGTCTATCCTTGCTGTGCCAGTAACACATAGGTCATCCAGACCTGAGCCGGTATCCAGTGTCCGCCCAGGTGGATGCAGACAGACCATGTGATATCAGATATTCCTGGCTGCCAAGCTTATCTGTCAATGGAGCTGATAAGACTGACAGCTCACAGAGGTCACACTCGGCCCACAGGGGGATATCGCCACGTCCCACGCCTGCTATACGATGCTGCCACTTCTGGATACGATGCTGCCACTTCTGGGAACCAAAAGAGACTGGAATAGAACGTCAAAATATATATATGAAAGGAATCGGATACCAGCGTCACCACAACGCATAATAACACAGGAATTCTAAATCAGCAAAAGCTACAATAACATTATTACTGTTTCCAGGACATAAAACTTCTAAATTTCCCTCATTGCTGTATCTGGCTCAAGGATACTCATTCAGCGCAAAATTGATATTTCTGCATTTCCAATCGGAATTCATCGGAAATCCAAATCACCACAATTCGATAATTTTAGTCCAGTCACAGAACTCGGACGTATTGGGCCAGTTAGAAAATGCTGATTTTTACAGCGTAATGTTGGACCAATCACAAGATTCAATTTTTCCGATTTCAAATTTTCCGATATATATAGTACTAGCCGACCCGTGGCGTAGCATACGCCGCATAAGAGCGTAGAGGGCAGGAATGGGATATTGGGCACAGCGGCGGGGAGGGGGGTTGGACCCCCCTCAACTGGGTCCCCCATGTGTGCTCTACCTCCAGCTTAAGCTCAGCAGGAACCCCCCCCCCCCCCCTCCCTCACCCGGGTATCCCATGTGCGCTCCCCCACCTGCTTAAGCACAGTAGCAGCCTCCACTTTTAGTAAGAGGCAGCGGACGGGGATGACTCACCTCTTCCGTGTTCCATCGTGCGTTCCACTTTCGTCACTTCCTGCAATGCCACACACTGTATTGGTGTAATTTGCCTTTTTAAAACAGAAGGAAATCTACAATAATTCAGCTATAAGTGAACATTTGTGGTTACCCACAATGCACTGCTACTAAATATGCAAATTACCTCTTTTCACCCTTGGTAAGCTAAGCAAGCATCCAGAGCCGCTGGTGTATAGCAAACATATTGGGTATCATTCATAAAGCATTTCCGCATGCGGAAATGCTAAAAACAGCTGACTTTACCGACCACTCGGCAAAGTCAGCATTCATAAAGGCTCTTTCCGCATGAAAAAAAGACATACCGAGCAGAGTGATAAATCACCGCCTTGTGCGGTGATTAACGGAACAAATGTAGCAAAATGTTAATTCATAAAGAATACCGCCATCGGTGTCAGGTCGGAAAGTCCCGCTCCCTCTGATGTGGCGATACCAATGCAAGTGAATGGAGACACACAGACCTCCCAGGCAGCTGCAGCAGAGCGGAACACGGAGAAATGTATCAACTCGGCAGCTTCCGTGTCTCCGCAAGCCTACCGCCTGCCTACCGCCAGCCTAGTTCGGGGAATCTCCGCACTGCCACCGCACCTACACACTTCTTTATGAATGCCCACCCAGAAGTCTTAATTACCGGTTGCGGAGAAGAACAGTGTTTTCCCGCACTACCGACAGCCTCTTTATGAATGATACCCATAGTGTTAAATTTTACACAGTCATATCAAACCCACATGTAGACAGCCTGTTTCAGACTTTTGGTCCTCATCAGTACATGGCAGGGATTGATATGGCTATATGAGATAGGGCTTGGACCAACACAACAGAGTAACCAAGTAGCTCAGGGTGACCCAAACCACTCAGAATGTATAGGGGGATAAAAGGGACCAAAAAGACCTCCTACTAAAACAAAGCAAAGCTTGGTGTAATTTGCCTTCCTAAAACAGAAGAAAATCTGCAATAATTCAGCTATAAGTGAACATTTGTGGCTACCCACACTGCATTGCTACTAAGTATGCAAATAATTCCTTTTCACCCTTAGTAAACCAAGCAAGCATCCAGAACTGGTGTATAGCAAGCCTATAGCTTTAAATTTTAAACAGCCATATCAAACCCACATGTGATAGCCTGTTTCAGACTTTTGGTCCTCATCTGTACATGGCAAGGATTGATATGGCTGTAGGGGGGGCTGGGACCAGTACAACAGAGTAACCAAGCAGCTCAGGGTGACCCTAACCACTCGAATTGTATAAAAGGGTGGATAAAAGGGACCAAAAAGACCTTCTACTAAAAAAAATCAAAGCTTGATGTAATTTGCCTTCTTAAAACAGAAGAAAATCTGCAATAATTCAGCTATAAGTGAGCATTTGTGATTACCCACAATGCACCGCTACTAAATATGCAAATTATTCCTTTTCACCCTTGGTAAGTCAAGCCAGTGCTGGGCCGAAATTACGTATGAGCATAATTACGCACCGTAATTCAATGCAAATTCACGCGTAAGCAATACGCGTAACTTAAGGTCCTACGCGTAATTATTTACGCTTAAGCAGTTAAGTGGTATCGTAATTACGCTGTGTACCGTAATTGCTAGGTATGCGTAATTTTACGAAGACTTACGCGTAATTTTTCGCGTAATTACTAACGTAAAAACTCCCCTTTTCTAAGAGTAGCCAATCAGTCAACATCCTAAGCAACCAATAGTATCTTCTCCCGCCCTTCAGTATATAAGCGTACGTTTTGATGCATACGAATGATGTGTACGCAATAGCTGTCACATTGACGGCTATTGCGTACACATCGTCCGTATGCATCAAAAAGTACGCATTAATGGGTATTACGGCACTGCGCGTAACATCGTAGCGTAAGCACCTACATTATGGTATCCTTACGCGTAACTGTGTAAGTTAACGCGTAATTTCAGTGATGAACGGTAGATAATTTATAACACCGTAACTGCGTAATGCATAATAGCGTAAAATTACGCGTAATGTACCGTAAGCGCATATTTTTCCATTACAACCAGCACTGAGTCAAGCAAGCCTGTAGCTTTAAGTTTTACACAGTCATATCAAACCCACATGTGACAGCCTATTTCAGACATTTGGTCCTCACCAGTACATAGCAGGAATTGATAAGGCTGTATGAGAAAGGGCTTGGACCAGTATAACAGAGTAACCAAGCAGCTCAGGGTGATCCAAACTACTAAGAATGTATAGGAGGATAAAAGAGACCAAAAAGCCCTCCTACTAAAAAAAAAAAAAAAGAGCAAAGCTTGGTGTAAATTTTCCTTCTTAAAACAGAAGCAAATCTGCAATAATTCAGCTATATGTGAACATTTGTGGTTACCCACAATGCACTGCTACTAAATAAGCAAATTATCCCTCTTTGCCCTTGGTTTGATATGACACTACTTCTTCTTCTTGCTTGGACCAGCCCCTTCTTCTTGCTTGGACCCGCCCTGGGGGCAGGGCGATACTTCTTCTTCTTGCTGGAAGGTTGAGGCACTTAGCCTATTATATATATAGATATATATAAAATTCAGAACACAATTATAAACTTTTGTGAATATGCTTTCTAATACCCCGTAAAGCATTCCTAATCTCATGCTTTGTGTGAAAATATTTCTGCAAGAAATTATAATTTTTGTACTAATTAGTTTGTAATTTATTGCAAAAATTCAGAATTTCACTTGATTTTTAATTCAATAGTAGGCCAGATTAGGGATGGTCAGAAATCTCCTTTTTCAATTTCCGCCAACACACACTTACAATTTTCCAATTTCAAAGGAGTATTTTGTAATTTTTGCATCAGAGAATGCAAAAAAATTACAAATATAAGACTAACAATCTGCTCAGCAGCACTGAAAAGGCTTGGTGTTTCTTTAACAGTTTCACAGCATCAGAACTTAGTTTTTTTACCCAAGCCTCATTTTTAGCTGCAAAGAAGAAAACTGCCTGGGCATTTTCCCCCTGATGCTGTGCAAAGCATGATGGGATTTCAGATGTTGTTGTTCTCCTTGTGCTGTTTTGGCACAATTTTTTTTTAAATTTTGAATTTAAGATTTGAAGCCTAGAGCGCGCAGCTGGAAGGGGTGGTCAGGACACAGGACAGTTGGAACTGTGTCTCATGCTCCCTGTCACCTCCTTTCAACCAAAAAGATGGCTGCCACCATGAAAAAGATGGCTTCCCCATGAAATCACAAACATTTGCCTGTTCTTTTAAATCAGGATGGGTAAGATACTATATTACCTATCTATTTTAATTAACATAACTAATGTAATTTAATGACAGTATGTTTGTTTAGGCGGAAGTTCCCTTTTAATCCATCTAATTGGATGTGCAATGAGTTTAAAAAAAATGTGTGGAAATTTCCATACCTTTAGAATACAGACAGAGCTATACACTACTTTTTTTTATCGTAATACCAATAATAACGTCTGTAACTACAATTGATAGCGGAGTGTGATGCTCTCCCGTATGTAAGTATTGCGCATCCTCCGCTGGTAATGGCGCTGCACAGATATACAATGGATGGAGTGCAGTGGAGTGACTTTTCTTTCTGCTCTGAGAAGCACTCTGAAAAGGGTCCTGGTATATTTGCATTTTCCTATTCTCGGCTGAATGCAAATCGTTATGTCGGTAATTGAGGGTTTGGTGCGCGGTCAGGTTGCGTCAAGCTGCGTGATTGGTGTGGAGAGATACTTCCAGCTGGTCCAGGTGAACGCCATTAAGACATTTGCAGGGATCTGATGCAGAAAAGCACAAAAGCCCAATTCTCCGTCGTGGGTTTTTGCGCTTTCGTTTTTTTTCCCCGTCGTTCTTGCCTCATTGCGGCTGAAGTATGATTATAGCTATTTGTCCGCAGCCAAACAGGCTTAAACCAAGAATTTGCCTCACACAAAGCTTGAAACGATGAGCAGATGGTGATGTTTATTGTAGCAAATAGAAATCGCTGTATTTTCCCCAAAAACTCTAAACAGAGGATGAAAAAAGTTAAGTTGGTTTAGGAACAAGAAAAAGAACATTGTACATAAAATTTCTGCGGGAAAATGTATATACACCATACAAACACACACACACACACGCACAGAAATATCACGTAATTAGTCCCAGTTGTGTGTTATGATCACATGATTAGTCCCAATTGTGTGCTATGATCACATGATTAGTCCCAGTTTTGAGCTATAATCACATGATTAGTCCCAGTTTTGAGCTATAATCACATGATTAGTCCCAGTTTTGAGCTATAATCACATGATTAGTCCCAGTTTTGAGCTATAATCACATGATTAGTCCCAGTTTTGAGCTATAATCACATGATTAGTCCCAGTTGTGTGCTATGGTCACATGATTAGTCCCAGTTGTGTGCTATGATCACATGATTAGTCCCAGTTGTGTGCTATGATCACATGATTAGTCCCAGTTGTGTGCTATAATCACATGATTTGTCCCAGTTGTGTGCTATAATCACATGATTAGTCCCAGTTGTGTGCTATAATCACATGATTAGTCCCAGTTGTGTGCTATAATCACATGATTTGTCCAAGGTTTGAGCTATAATCACATGATCAGTCCTAGGTTTGAGCTATAATCACATGATTAGTCCCAGTTTTGAGCTATAATCACATGATTAGTCCCAGCTGTGTGCTATAATCACATGATCAGTCCTAGTGCTGCACTATAATCACACAGTTGTTCCCAGTCTTGTCCTGCAATCAGACAATCAGGCACAGTTGTGTGACATAATTAACCCAAGCACTGTGCTGTAACCGCAGAATTGTTCACAGTCTTGTGCAGCATTGTGAAAGTCAGTCCCAGTCTTGTGCAATGATCATATGGTCAGTCCCAGTCTTGTGCTATGATCATATGGTCAGTCCCAGTCTTGTGCTATGATCAAATGGTCAGTCCCAGTCTTGTGCAATGATCATATGGTCATTCCCAGTCTTATGCTATGATCATATGGTCAGTCCCAGTCTTGTGCAATGATCATATGGTCATTCCCAGTCTTATGCTATGATCATATGGTCAGTCCCAGTCTTGTGCAATGATCATATGGTCAGTCCCAGTCTTGTGCTATGATCATATGGTCAGTCCCAGTCTTGTGCAATGATCATATGGTCATTCCCAGCCTTATGCTATGATCATATGGTCAGTCCCAGTCTTGTGCAATGATCATATGGTCAGTCCCAGTCTTGTGCTATGATCATATGGTCAGTCCCAGTCTTGTGCAATGATCATATGGTCATTCCCAGTCTTATGCTATGATCATATGGTCAGTCCCAGTCTTGTGCAATGATCATATGGTCAGTCCCAGTCTTGTGCAATGATCATATGGTCAGTCCCAGTCTTGTGCAATGATCATATGGTCAGTTCTAATCTTGTGCCATACTGACATGCTGCAATGGACCAGTCAAATGATTGAGGCATTTCTACAATAACTATATTTATATATTGAAAGCACGTGTCTTGCTTCTGGCAGGCTATATCCAATAGCGCCTTATTGGCAAGAAAGTGGGAGTTCCTTACCCAGCACAAAGCCCATCAATGGTCCCACCCCACCTACTATCACCGCCCCCCATTACAGAGATTAACCACTTCACATCCAGACCTTGTTTTCCCCTTATTGACCAGAGCAGTTTTGACGCTTTAACGGTGTCCCTGTATAATCACCAATAACTTAATCTGTACTCGTGCCACATAAATGATCTATATATCTTTTTTTTCAAGACAAACTAAGCTTTCATTGGGGGGTATTTGGTCCCAAGTAAAATGTTCCTCTCTATGCATGTTAATGGGAAAAAGGGGGGAAAATAAAAAAAATCACTATTTTTCAATTTTGACCAATTTCTGTTTAAAAATAAAAAGTGCGATTGACATAAAAACTGTGCCACCAGTTAAAGTCGCCCCAGTATAGATATCCAGATGTGTCCCCAGTATCACCCCACCCCCCCCAGTATAGCCAGATGTGTCCCCAATATTAGCCCCCCCCCAGCATAGCCAGATGTGTCCCGTGTTTGCCACCCCCAGAATAGATTGACAGATGCACCCCCAGGAATAGTGCCCCTCTTTATAGCCAGATGTGTCCCCAGATCAGGATTACCCCCATTATGGCCAGATGTACCCCCAGGATTAGCGCTGCCCCCCATTATAGCCAAATGTGCCCCCAGTATTAAGTTATGCCCCCCCCCCCCCCCCAGGTGCCCAGATGTGCAAAATTTGTAAACCCCCTGCCCTTGGTTCCTCAGATGCCCCCCAGTAAACATGTATACCCCCCTTTGGATATCCCCCTCCCCTCCCTCCAAGAAACTATAGCCAGATGCCCCCCCCCCCCATCAGGCAGCGCCCTCCGTGCACATATAGTTAATAAAAAGGTGCAAGCAAGCAGCCACACTCACCTACCTCGGTCCTGCGACTATCCTGAAGCCTGATCCTCCGATCCCCGCTCTGCAGTCAGCTGCATATTGCCGGTAACCCGGGTCCCGGCTTGATGACGTCATCAAGCCGGGACCCGGGTTACCGGCAATATGCGGCAGACTGCAGAGCGGGGATCGGAGGATCAGCCTTCAGGACAGTCGCAGGAACGAGGTAGGTGAGTGTGGCTGCTTGCTTGTGCCTTTTTATTAACTATATGTGCGCCGAGGGGGACAGATAAAGGATCGCTGCAGTTCACTACTGCAGCAATCATTCATGGGAGGAGGGTATACGAATTGGCCAAAAGGGAACATGTTCCCTTCCACCAATTAGTATTGCAGCTGACAGTGCCGGAGGGTGCACTCTAAAGAGCACCTGACCGTGCACAGCAGGGCTGCAGCCAGGTCAGTATATCTACATCGCTGTGGCTTGCAGGATGCAGGATGCTGACTAGATGCTGATCTAGTATAAAGCATTTCTCTGCCGAATGTATAGTATAGTGCTGAGCAGATAACCTTAGGTTAATATTATGCCTCATGTGTTTTAATTATGTTATATGTGAAGAACTTTTACTGTGCTTTTAGAATTGATGTTTGTGTAAAACGGACTCTCCCAGTGTTGGGGAATGCGCTGGGATCTCTGGATCCGGCATGCTGGGCTGAGAGGTAGCTTTATTGTAAACATAGCTGGTGTGAAGTAGGAATATGTGGTTTGTAGCCCAGTATGCCGTATCTTGCCCTGCAGCGGATGATAATACGACTAAAGGGATACGGAGGTTATGCATTGCACAAGCAGTGCACGGCTAGAGGGAAAAGAAGGTATCCTAGTATAGGACAGGAGAACTACGAGAATAGAGGGTTGTGATTGGGTAAGTTGGAGAGATGGGGAGGGACTAATGGGGTTAAAGCACTCCTGGCCAATCAGGGCACCAGCTCCTGATGAGTCACGTACTGTGACGAAACTAGTCGGGCGGGACCCTAGACGGCGTGGAGTGCACGGCACAGAGCGGCGCAAACGCGGAACTCATACGGAAGGCTGACCGTGCGGCAGCCAGACCAGGTAGCAACATTTGGAGAGCCCTCCGGAGGCCACCAATACGGGGGAGAGCCCGTTGGAAAAAACTCATGCTGGTTATTAAGTGCAATAAATTTTAAGGCTTTTAAAGTTCATACAGTATTACGCTATGTGAGACTTTTTATTTGGAGGTAACATATCAGCAGTCTTGGAACAAGATCAAGGATTGGCCTAGCCTATTAAAGATACAGATCGATAAGGTCGGGGGTGACCTGGGAATAACCCCAAGGCGTGATTAAGACCTAATTAGGGGTTTTAGAAGAGGGTGAGTCCCTTTCCAATATTTGGTGTGGTGGCGGTGAGAACCATATCGGCAATATAAAAGAACTTTCTGATAGAGAGGTTTTCCCTCCTTCAGTAGCAGGACTGTGTAGCGCTTTGATATTGAACCCAAAAAATTGTCTGCTCACAAAAATATTGGCGCACTACCTGAATTTTTTTTGTATACATTTGCGCATCTCAAATTGTATTGTATTGACGTAGATATACTGTAGTGGAGGGGAAAGTGGTTAAAGCACACCTGACCTCAGGCAAAACTACCCAAGATGAAAATAGAGGTATGAGCATGCTTGATTAACATACCTTTGTGCAATGTCCATTTGAACTCCCCCCCCCCCCCCCCAATTTCCTTCTCTTCTCACTCTTTAAGAAGGATGAATGGGGTGGGGAAGAGAAGGGAAAGGGAGGGTGATGAGAGGGAACGTTACAGCAAACACGCCTCTTACTGACTAGAGATGTCGCGAACAGTTCGCCGGCGAACGGTTCCAGGCGAACTTCGGTGGTTCGCGTTCGCCTACCAAAGGCGAACTTTCCCGGAAGTTCGATTCCCCCCATAAAGCTCTATTGAGCAAAACTTTGACCCTCTACATCACAGTCAGCAGACACATTATTGCCAAACACACTGCTTTCAATGCTGGAGGCCCCCCCCCCCCAAGCCAGGTCCTTATACAATTTGACTCACTTGTCTGCCTACACTAATTAGTTAAGGGACAGCTGCTACACACTCTGCTAGGGAGATTTTAATTAGCCTGTTGTGGGTCCCTCCTCCCTCCTACCGGAGGGAGGAAGATCCTCCTCCCTCCTACCGGAGGGAGGAGGATCTCATCTGTCAGGGAATTCCAGTATTTAAAAAACCAGCTTACATACCGTGACGGGGATTTGAACCTAGGTCTCAGTGTATGGTAGGTAACTAACATATCCATTATACCACCAACACTACAAGCTGAAAGTAGCTGAAAGTAGCTGAAAGTAGCTGAAAGTAGCTGAAAGTAGCTGAAAGTAGCTGAAAGTAGCTGAAAGTAGCCTAGCGTGTACCATTTATGCTCAATGCAAGGGAAAAATTAGTCAAGACAAATAACATTTAAATCACACTTTTCTCCTGGCAGACTCAAAGCACCAGAGCTGAAGCCACTAGGGCACACTCTATAGGCAGTAGCAGTGTTAGGAAGACTTGCCTAAGGTCTCCTACTGAATAGGTGCTGGCTTACTGAACAGACAGAGATGAGATTCAAACCCTGGTCTCCTGTGTCAGAGGCAGGGCCCTTAACCATTACACCATGCAGCCACTGCTTACAGATATGTAGCCAGACATGGCCTTGTCTTTTGTGTTCAACAGTTGTCAAGAGAAAAATTAGACAAGATAGCAGTGTTAGGAAGACTTGCCTAAGGTCTCCTACTGAATAGGTGCTGGCTTACTGAACAGACAGAAACGAGAGGTTCTAGAGGTACACAGAGGTGCTCTGCTTGCTATAACTGAATTGCTGTTGTTTATCCCCTGCTAATTGCCTGAAGAAGTGGGCTGTGCCCGTGAAACGCGTTGCATCTTTGGGGTATTTTCAATAAATGTGTATATCTATATATTTACAGTCCTTGGTGTCTGCTTTAATGGAGGCGAGTCCACCACTTCCTCCCAGCAATTTTTTAAAAATTTTATGTACTTTTATCCTTCTGGCGCCTCTGTTCACCTACCAATATATTTGAGTCCACTCCAGGTGGAGGGGTGATCTACCCCCTTTCTTCCTATCTACAGAGAGCGACTTCTTAATCCTGAGTGAGGACAGGTCTAATCTCCTCACCTGCCTAATGAGTGGTTACCTAGGTGGTAACCCGTGTTTGTGAGTATTACCATCTCACTGTTTCATTTATCCAATCAATTTTGACATACTACACCATATTGGGCTCTCGATTTCTCTTCAACTTTATGTCTGGCTATGTAGCCAGTGGCTGCATGGTGTAATGGTTAAGGGTTCTGCCTCTGACACAGGAGACCAGAGTTCAAATCTCAGCTCTGTCTGTTCAGTAAGCCAGCACCTATTCAGTAGGAGACCTTAGGCAAGTCTTCCTAACACTGCTATCTTGTCTAATTTTTCTCTTGACAACTGTTGAACACAAAAGACAAGGCCATGTCTGGCTACATATCTGTAAGCAGTGGCTGCATGGTGTAATGGTTAAGGGCTCTGCCTCTGACACAGGAGACCAGAGTTCAAATCTCGTCTCTGTCTGTTCAGTAAGCCAGCGCCTATTCAGTAGGAGACCTTAGCGAAGTCTTCCTAACACTGCTACTGCCTATAGAATGGGCCCTAGTGGTTGCAGCTCTGGTGCTTTGAGTCTGCCAGAAGAAAAGTGTGATATAAATGTTATTTGTCTTCAGTGGTGCTCACCACCAGGTCGTGATCATGCTTACGCGTGGATTCACGACCATTTTGACGCATTCCGCCTTGGACACGCTAAGCCGTGAATAGATTTTCAACCACGAAAATCTGCTTCGGCTACGCGTGAATGCGAACAGAAATCCGCATTCACGCTCGTGAAACCCGGCGCTGAAGTCGTGGTTTGCGGAAATGCGTCAAACTATGCGGAAGTGACACATTGCAGGCCAATCAGAGTGCCCCAGCCAGGCCCTAGCAACCAATCACAGGAGGGGAGCTATGCCCTCCCCTCCTGAATATAAAGCGGCGGCCATGATGGAAAAGCTCTGTCCTTGCTAGACTGTGGTGCTGAGAGGATTATCTCCAGGCCATTGTTGTTTGAGCAAGTGCATTTATTGTGTTAAAAACAAAGCGTTTTTTTTTGCTAACACTGCTCTTATACTGTACACAGTTAGCTAGTCAGTGAGTGATTGCTGTAGTTAGTTGTAGTCAGTGTAGTGTAGTGGGAGTGTGGGAGTCTAGTGATTATTTAACTGTGTGTAGTGCTGTGCAGGCAGGTTCAGTGCTGCAGTGTAGTGGGAGTGGGGATTATCTGTGTGTAGAGTGCAGGCAGGCAGGTTAGTGCATCTGCAGTGTTCACTTGTATATTCCAGTGACAGTTTATACACTTGTACTATTTGCAGGCAGCCAGTCACACCGCCGGCGCCGCCACTCTCTGCCAGCGCTGTTCATTCATTCTGTCAGTGACCTTGTGCCGTGCCCAGTGCCCACTGCTCGCTCGCTCGCTGGCATATGAGCATCTCATTACACAGTGTGACATCCTTGTGTGCCCACTGCATCCTTCAGTGACCTAGTTGTATATCCAGTGCCCACTGCTGTGCCCACTGCATCCTTCAGTGACCTTGTACTGTGGCCACTGCATCCTTCAGTGACCTAGTTGTATATCCAGTGGCCACTGCATCCTTCAGTGACCTTGTACTGTGCCCACTGCATCCTTCAGTGACCTTGTACGGTGCCCACTGCATCCTTCAGTGACCAAGTTGTATATCCAGTGCCCACTGCTGTGCCCAGTGCATCCTTCAGTGACCTTGTACTGTGGCCACTGCATCCTTCAGTGACCTAGTTGTATATCCAGTGGCCACTGCTGTGCCCACTGCATCCTTCAGTAACCTTGTACTGTGCCCACTGCATCCTTCAGTGACCTTGTACTGTGCCCACTGCATCCTTCAGTGACCTAGTTGTATATCCAGTGCCCACTGCTGTGCCCACTGCATCCTTCAGTGACCTTGTACTGTGGCCACTGCATCCTTCAGTGACCTAGTTGTATATCCAGTGCCCACTGCTGTGCCCACTGCATCCTTCAGTGACCTTGTACTGTGGCCAGTGCATCCTTCAGTGACCTTGTACTGTGCCCACTGCATCCTTCAGTGACCTAGTTGTATATCCAGTGCCCACTGCTGTGCCCACTGCATCATTCAGTGACCTTGTACTGTGGCCACTGCATCCTTCAGTGACCTAGTTGTATATCCAGTGCCCACTGCTGTGCCCACTGCATCCTTCAGTGACCTTGTACTGTGGCCACTGCATCCTTCAGTGACCTTGTACTGTGCCCACTGCATCCAGTGATTCATTACTAGCAACATGTCTGGCGGGGTTTCGCGGGGTGAGAGGAAAGGGACTTCAATTGCCTCAGCCACTTCTGGGACTGCTCCACGTCCAGGGTGAGGACGCCCAGCTGTACGTGGTCGTGATGCAGCAGAAAGGGGGGCAGCAAAGCCTGGGCCGAGTCAGCGGACGCCATTGTCCAAATATTTTAAAGTTTCTGGCCCCCGTGTGGTGGTTGAGCAAATGGAACCTGACATACTCATGGACATCATGACTTCCTCCCAGACCTCTACTGTGAGCACCACTCCAAGCAGCAGCAGCAGCAGCAGCCAACGTCCCACGCTTGTTGTGACATCCACACCAGCACCCACTGGTCAGCAGCCCTCCCAGGATGACAGCATTCTGTCCCTCAGTCCGGCATCTGGGAACCTGCTGATGCAAGAAGCTCAGGACTTACTGGGGACTGATGTGGCAGAAATTGAGATCGGGCCACAATCACAAGCGTTGTTGAGTTCTGGTGATGAAGAAGAGGGGTCTGTGTCTGGGGATGTAGGGACAGCAGTGGGCGTGGAGGAAGTAGACAGGACACTGCTTCAGCCGGCACCACCACCATGCAACCCCCGGCAACTACTACCACACAATGTTCCGCTGCACCCTCTGCTAGAGGGGGCCACAGTAAATTAAAGTCACCAGTGTGGGATTGCTTTGAGGAATGTACTGATGACAAAAGGTATGCTGTGTGCAGGTTATGCAGCAAAAGATTGAGCCGTGGGAAAAGTCTGAGCAAGATGGGTACCTCATCCCTCCTGGGCCACCTGAGAAGCCGCCACTGCCGCGAGTATGCGGAGTTTAAGAGGAAGCAGGCACTGCTGGCAGGGGTTCCTGAGAGCAGAAGGCCCACCAGCGCAGCAGCATCATCCCTCCCTCAGGGTCGTGAATCCCCCACAGCAGCAGCAGTAGTAGCACGCAAGCGCTCTTCCACCTCGGCTACTCAGGACACAGACATTGAGGCTGGCAGCCAGTGTTCGTCTCTCTCCTCTGTCTCCCCTGCATCCCAGCGTCGTCAGACCCTGCTGAGCGACACCTTTCAGGGTCTGACCAAGCCTCTGCCTCCAAGCCACAGGCGGATCCGCAAACTAAATGGCTTGCTGGCCCGGGCCATGGCATCACAGCTGCTTCCCTACTCCCTGGTGCAGGAGGGGAGCGCAATGCGGACGCTGCTCCAATTTGGCATCCCCGAGTGGCAAGTCCCCAGTCGCCACTGTTTCAGCAGGAGCGCGATCCCAGCACTCCACAAGTTTGCGGTGGAAAACGTGGCCCGTTCCCTGGACTACTCTGTGGGCAAGCGGGTCCACGTGACCATGGACTCGTGGAGTAGCAGATTTGGGACAGGTCGCTACCTGTCCTTTACGGCCCACTGGGTGACACTGATGGAAGGGAGGGAGGACAAGAGCGCATCAGCCCAGCTAGTGGTGCCACCACGCGGGATCAGGGGGGATGCAGAAGGGTCCTGTCACGACACTCCCTCAGCACCCGGAAAGCAAGCCCGCCTCGGCAGCAGCAGCGCCAAGCCTCGGCACTGCCAAGCCCTTTTAAAATTGGTGACCCTGGGGAAGGAGAGGCTTACGGCCACCAACGTCCTGGCCGCCCTCAGGAAGCAGGAGCGGAGGTGGCTGACCCCCAGAGGCCTGGAAGTGGGGTGTGTGGCAGCCGATAACGGGGCCAACCTGGTGGCAGCAGTGCAGCAGGGAAACCTCCAGCACATCCCCTGCTTTGCCCACGTGCTCAATCTTGTGGTGCAGCGCTTCTTGCGCACCTACCAGGGGATGAGCGAGCTGCTGCAGGATGCCCGGGCGGTGGTACGCTTTTTCCGCCTGTCAGCCACTGCCTCTGCACTCTTGTCCACCTTACAGCAGCAGTATGGAAGGCCACAACACCGGATGATCATCGACATGCCAGTTCGCTGGAATTCGACTCTGGCCATGTTGGAGCGGCTGTGTCAGCACAGGCTGGCTCTTAGGGCCTACATGCTAGACCCAAGTGTCCCCAGCAACCAGCAAGTCCCCATGATTACTGCCACTCAGTGGACACTGATGCAGCAAGTATGCCTGGTGCTGAGTCCCTTCCTGGAGGCAACCAAGATGGTCAGTGAGGAGCGGGCCTCTGTGTGCCAGTGGGTGCCCTTGGTTTGTCTACTGGAGCAGGCAATGGACAATTTAATTGAGCGTGGGGATGAAGCCCTGAGGCAGTTGGAAGAACAGGAGCAGATGGCAGCACAGTCCAGCTCAGAGGAGGGCTCACAGCAGGTAGTGGAAGAGTTGGAGGTCCCTAACCTGAATGAGGAGGAGGAGGAGGAGCAGAGTGCAGCAGGCGTTGTACGTGGATGGCGGTTTGAGGAGGACAACGACATGGCACAGGAAGAGGACAGGCATGCGTTATGGGACAATGCGAGGACGAGGAAGATCTTGCTGGCAGGGC
The DNA here is from genome assembly GCF_040937935.1 of Hyperolius riggenbachi. Classification (NCBI taxonomy): domain Eukaryota; kingdom Metazoa; phylum Chordata; class Amphibia; order Anura; family Hyperoliidae; genus Hyperolius; species Hyperolius riggenbachi. Next base: position 309,194,740 of record NC_090652.1, read on the forward strand.
CCACTTGTTTCCCATGGCTGTGCACATGTTGCGCTGCCTTCGCAGGGACCCCCGGGTGATCCAGATGCGTTCAAGGGAGGACATCTGGATTACCTTGATGCTTGATCCCCGTCTGAAGGGGAAGCTGGGAGACTTAATGACGCCATCCACCACCGAGCAACGCACAAGGGAGTTGAAGGAGGCCCTTGTGCGCAGACTACTGGAAGCATTCCCCCAGCCTTCCACCCCCACTGTAACTAGGGTTGCCAGGTCGGCTGATGGAGAAAACCGGACAGGGGGTGGAGTTAGGGGTGGAGTTAGGGGCGGAGTCAGAAGCACACTTTTATGTAGAGTGGGGCTAAGCAATGGGCTTTTTTAAAAAAAAATTTATAGTATTTATATCGCACTGACATCTTCTGCAGCACATTACAGAGTACATAGCCATGTCACTAACTGTCCTCACCAGTAGTACTGGTCCAGTGCACATAAGAGACAGTTTTTCACCAGTAACTGCACATAAGAGACAGCTTTTCACCAGTAAATACACATTATAAGAGACACCTTTTCGCCAGTAAATGCACATAATAAGAGACAGCTTTTCCCCAGTAAATGCACAAGAGACAGCTTTTCACCAGTAAATGCACAAAAGAGACAGCTTTTCACCACTAAATGCACATAATGACAAACAGCCAGTGTTCCCAGTATATGTAGCCAGGGATATATGTGCCCAGTATATGTAGCCAGGGGGTATATATGTCCCAGTATATGTAGGCAGGGGTGTAAATGTCCCAGTATACGTAGGCAGGGGTATATATGTCCCAGTATATGTAGCCAGGGGGTATATGTGCCCATAATAGGTAGCCAGGGGCTATATGTGCCCAGAATAGGTAGCCAGGGGCTATATGTGCCCAGAATAGGTAGCCAGGGGCTATATGTGCCCAGAATAGGTAGCCAGGGGCTATATGTGCCCGGAATAGGTAGCCAGGGGGTATATGTGCCCGGAATAGGTAGCCAGGGGGTATATGTGCCCGGAATAGGTAGCCAGGGGGTATATGTGCCCGGAATAGGTAGCCAGGGGGTATATGTGCCCGGAATAGGTAGCCAGGGGGTATATGTGCCCGGAATAGGTAGCCAGGGGGTATATGTGCCCAGAATAGGTAGCCAGGGGCTATATGTGCCCAGAATAGGTAGCCAGGGGCTATATGTGCCCAGAATAGGTAGCCAGGGGGTATATGTGCCCGGAATAGGTAGCCAGGGGCTATATGTTCCCAGAATAGGTAGCCAGGGGCGGGGGGAAGGGGGGCAATCTCCCCCCCCCCCTTCTTCCCTCACCTTAGGGTGCTGTCTCTCTCCACCGCTGTCTCCTCCAATATTGATGTGCAGGGCAGGCTGGCGGGTGGCTGGGGGCGGAACTTACCTCTGTGTCGCAGGCGCCGGAAGTTCGGGTCCCGCAGCCGCTGAGTTACGACTCAAAAAAGATCCGGATCAAAGATCTGAATCATTCATGAGCCGGACAACACTATTCAGACTGATAGTGTTGTCCGGCTCATGAATGAGATTCTCAGCGGCTGCGGGACCCGAACTTCCGGCGCTGGAGCGACACAGAGGTAAGTTCCACCTGCAGCCACTCACCAGCCCTGCACATCATATTGGAGGAGACAGCGGGGGAGAGAGAGCACCCTAAGGTGAGGGAAGGGGGGGGAGATTGCCCCCCTTCTCCACCGCTGCTCCCAGCTCTCTCTCTGCTGCGCTGTTCTCCTCCTGCGCTGCGGGGGGGCTCTAAAACCGGACAACTTAATTGTCCGGTTTAGCATGTTTTTTTACACTGGACACAGCGCACAAAAACCGGACTGTCCGGTGTAAAACCGGACACCTGGCAACCCTAACTGTAACTGCTCTGCCAAGCCAGCAAGAGGTGCCTGCCATTGCCACTAGCAGCACAACAACAACCACCAGCAGCAGCAGCAGCAGCAACTGGCGCCCCGGAGACCTGAAGAGCCTAAGCAAGAGCCTGTATGCAGTGCAGCAGCCCAGAACAGAGCTGCCCGCCACAGCATCCACCACCAACCAGCACAAGCAACGACTGACCACCATGGTGTCTGACTATATGGGGTCATCCAGCGGGCTCAATGACACCGACAGCCCCGTGGACCCCTTGGAGTACTGGGTCAAGAGACTGGACATCTGGAGCGAGCTTTCCCAGTACGCCCTGGAACTCCTATCCTGCCCTCCTTCCAGTGTCCTCTCAGAGAGATGCTTTAGTGCGGCCGGTGGCGTGGTCACAGAGAAGCGCTCTCGGCTCTCCCACGCCTCTGTGGACAAACTCACCTTCCTGAAAATCAACCAGGCTTGGGTGGAAGGTGAGTTCCTGGCCCCTATTGTCGGACACAGGGGGACATGAAGTGGCTGCTGCATGTGCTGTTGTTAACTATGCCTGCCTTTATAAAGACATTTACTACCTGCCTAGTGCCTACCTTGGTTAATTTTTTGGTGTTATGGTACTACTACCAGTAAGTTGCCATGGTCCTCCTTCTGAGCTGCTTAACTGACAGCCCGCTTTGTCCTCCTGACTCAGTCGCTACTACACTCTGCGTTCACACTGCCCGGGTCGCCGGGTGCATTTAATTTTTTGGCCAGCACTATGACGCTGTGCTACTACTACTGTGCTGCTGCTGGTGAACTGACCGCCCGCTTTGTCCTCCTGACTCAGTCGCTACTACATTCTGCGTTCACACTGCCCGGGTCGCCGGGTGCATTTAATTTTTTGGCCAGCACTATGACGCTGTGCTACTACTACTGTGCTGCTGCTGCTGAACTGACCGCCCGCTTTGTCCTCCTGACTCAGTCGCTACTACACTCTGCGTTCACACTGCCCGGGTCGCCGGGTGCATTTAATTTTTTGGCCAGCACTATGACGCTGTGCTACTACTACTGTGCTGCTGCTGCTGAACTGACCGCCCGCTTTGTCCTCCTGACTCAGTCGCTACTACACTCTGCGTTCACACTGCCCGGGTCGCCGGGTGCATTTAATTTTTTGGCCAGCACTATGACGCTGTGCTACTACTACTGTGCTGCTGCTGCTGAACTGACCGCCCGCTTTGTCCTCCTGACTCAGTCGCTACTACACTCTGCGTTCACACTGCCCGGGTCACCGGGTGCATTTAATTTTTTGGCCAGCACTATGACGCTGTGCTACTACTACTGTGCTGCTGCTGCTGAACTGACCGCCCGCTTTGTCCTCCTGACTCAGTCGCTACTACACTCTGCGTTCACACTGCCCGGGTCGCCGGGTGCATTTAATTTTTTGGCCAGCACTATGACGCTGTGCTACTACTACTGTGCTGCTGCTGCTGAACTGACCGCCCGCTTTGTCCTCCTGACTCAGTCGCTACTACACTCTGCGTTCACACTGCCTGGGTCGCCGGGTGCATTTAATTTTTTGGCCAGCACTATGACCCTGTGCTACTACTACTGTGCTGCTGCTGCTGAACTGACCGCCCGCTTTGTCCTGCTGACTCAGTCGCTACTACACTCTGCGTTCACACTGCCCGGGTCGCCGGGTGCATTTAATTTTTTGGCCATCACTATGACGCTGTGCTACTACTACTGTGCTGCTGCTGCTGAACTGACCGCCCGCTTTGTCCTCCTGACTCAGTCACTACTACACTCTGCGTTCACACTGCCCGGGTCACCGGGTGCATTTAATTTTTTGGCCAGCACATGACGCTGTGCTGCTACTACTACCACCAGCATGTTGCCATGGTCCTTCTGTGCTGCTGAACTGACCGCCCGCATAGTCCTTCTCCTGACTCAGTCGCTACCACCACTGCACTCTGCGTTCACACTGCCCGTGTCCACTGACAACTCTGCTGCGATGTCATTGCTAATTGCTGCAAAAAAAACAAAAAAAAAATTACAAAAACCTCTCTGGAGCCTTTTTGCCGTCAGCCACTCATCCTCCTCCAATGGTACCTTCGCCGCCAAGTGCCATTGGAACTCGCCTTCACCTCTTTGACTGCTTAACGCGTATATCCCTTTTTCAAACCACTTATTACCAATTAATAGCCCCATTTAAAGTGTTGATTTCACTTTAAAATCCGATTTCTCTAGAAAAAAAAAATTTGGGGGAATTTTTTATGTTGAAGTTATGTTGCCCCTTATCACCTCGATAATCCATGCTATTTGGGGGACTGTAGCATGTATGGGGGCTTTGTTAGTAACGTTAAAAGAAAATCCGCCTCCGGGCGTGAATCCACGCGTGATTACGCCATCCACGGGAAAAAATCCGCGTGGTTGCGTGGACGCGGACGAAAATCCGCATGCGGCGGGGCCGAATGCGGATTTTTTTTTGCAACCACGCGGATTGCCGAATTCGTGGATGAGGCACATCCGAGCATCCCTGTTTGTCTTGTCTAATTTTTTCTCTTGCATTGAGCATAAATGGTACATGCTAGGCTAGTTTCAGCTACTTTCAGCTACTTTCAGCTAGTAGTGTTGGTGGTAAAATGGATATGTTAGTTACCTATCATACACTGAGACCTGGGTTCAAATCCCTGTCATGGTATGTAAGCTGGTTTTTGAAATACTGGAATTCCCTGGCAGATGAGACCCTCCTCCCTCCGGTAGGAGGGAGGAGGGTAGGAGGGAGGCCTAAATAGGGGCTTATGTGAAAACTAGCTTTTTTGCCTGGGACTTTTGATGTGTATTGATGTGTATTTCATTGAATCATGTCTGCCTCCAGGTATTAGAGCCCTCGAAACATGTTTTCTATCATTTTTCCCGCTGTCTTTTTCGCGAACCGAACCTTTTGCGGAGGTTCACGAACAGGGTAGAGTTGTGCCGAACCTCCGATTTTAGGTTCGCGAACCTGGTTCGCGAACTTCCGCGGAAGGTTCGGTTCGCGTTCCGCGGAAGGTTCGGTTCGCGTTAAAGTTCGCGAACCGCAATAGACTTCAATGGGGATGCGAACTTTGAAAAAAAAAATAATTATGCTGGCCACAAAAGTGATGGAAAAGATGTTTCAAGGGGTCTAACACCTGGAGGGGGGCATGGCGGAGTGGGATACATGCCAAAAGTCCCGGGGAAAAATCTGGATTTGACGCAAAGCAGCGTTTTAAGGGCAGAAATCACATTGAATGCTAAATGACAAGCCTAAAGTGCTTTCAAACATCTTGCATGTGTATACATCAATCAGGTAGTGTAATTAAGGTACTGCTTCACACTGACACACCAAACTCACCGTGTAACGCACCGCAAACAGCTGTTTGTGTAGTGACGGCCGTGCTGGACTGGTGCGCACCATGGCGAGAGTGCAGGTTTTGGTGGCTTTACAGCCCATATGGTCGCCTGGCTGATGTAGCTGAATGACAGAACAGTGACTGTCCAGCTGATCAAATTTGGTCTGACCACAATGAGGCAACGACCTTATTATCGTGGGTGTGCCCCCCCAGACACTCATCTAGGCGCCGGTCATTGCTTCATTGTGATACGCAAGCCCCTTCACCACGGCAAGGTAATGATCACGAAGGGGAATGGGGGCATGTACATGCCTTTTCTTTTGTTGTTGCAGCTGCCCGCAGTGCAGCCAGAAAAATTAGGCAGTCATGTTCACGCACCAGAAAAATTATTACAGCGGCCGCTGCTAGCAGCGGCCTAAAAAATTCAGCAATCCGCCTGGAGTCCCGGACCCTGTTGGTGGTGGCGGAGAAGGTAGTCAAGCGGCCTGCAGGCAGACATGCTGTGTGGAGGGACTGGGAGCGACTTAGTCTTCTTGGGGCAGGCCAGGCAGCCAGTCACACGGCGTGCAGGCAGAGATGCTGTGAGTGCGGGGACTGACTTAGTCTTGGGGCGGGCAGCAGCCCTCCGGGATCCATGCCTCATTCATTTTGATAAAGGTGAGGTACTTAACACTTTTGTGACTTAGGCGACTTCTCTGTGACAATGCCTCCAGCTGCGCTGAAGGTCCTTTCTGACAGGACGCTTGCGGCAGGGCAGGAGAGAAGTTGGATGGCAAATTGGGACAGCTCTGGCCACAGGTCAAGCCTGCGCACCCAGTAGTTCAAGGGTTCCTCATCGCTGTTCACAGCAGTGTCTACATCCACACTTAAGGCCAGGTAGTCGGCTACCTGCCGTTCCAGGCGTTGGTGGAGGGTGGATCCGGAAGGGCTACGGCGAGGCATTGGACTAAAGAACGTCTGCATGTCCGACATCACCATGAGATCGCTGGAGCGTCCTGTCTTTGACTGCGTGGACACGGGAGGAGGATTAGTGGCAGTGGTACCTTGCTGGCGTTGTGCCGTCACATCACCCTTAAAGGCATTGTAAAGCATAGTTGACAGCTGGTTCTGCATGTGCTGCATCCTTTCCACTTTCCGGTGAGTTGGTAACAGGTCCGCCACTTTGTGCCTGTACCGAGGGTCTAGTAGTGTGGCCACCCAGTACAGCTCATTCCCCTTGAGGTTTTTTATACGGGGGTCCCTCAACAGGCAGGACAGCATAAAAGACGACATCTGCACAAAGTCGGATCCAGTACCCTCCATCTCCTCTTGCTCTTCCTCAGTGACGTCAGGTAAGTCAACCTCCTCCCCCCAGCCGCGAACAATACCACGGGAAGGTTGAGCAGCACAAGCCCCTTGCGATGCCTGCTGAGGTTGTTCTCCTGCCGCTGTCCCCTCCTCCTCCTCCTCCTCCCCCAAAGAAACACCTTGCTCATCATCCTCTGAGTCTGACTCGTCTTCTGCACACGACTTCTCTTCTTCCTCCTCCTCCCCCCTCTGTGCTGCCGCAGGTGTTGAGGAAACAGCTGGGTCTGATGAAAATTGGTCCCATGCCTGTTCCTGCCGTAACGGTTCCTGGTCACGCTCATTCACAGCTTCATCCGCCACTCTACGCACAGCACGCTCCAAGAAGTAAGCGTAGGGAATTAAGTCGCTGATGGTGCCCTCACTGCGGCTCACCAGGTTGGTCACCTCCTCAAACGGCCGCATGAGCCTGCATGCATTTTCCATCAGTGTCCAGTTGTCGGGCCAGAACATCCCCATCTTCCCAGACTGTTTCATTCTACTGTAGTTGTAGAGGTAGTGGGTCACGGCTTTCTTCTGTTCTAGCAGGCGGGAGAACATGAGCAGGGTCGAGTTCCAGTCGGGCTATCGCAAATGAGGCGTCTCACCGGCATGTTGTTTTTGCGCTGAATTTCCGCAAAGCGTGCCATGGCTGTGTAAGACCGCCTCAAATGCCCACAGAACTTCCTGGCCTGCTTCAGGACATTCACTAAGCCAGGGTACTTTGCCACAAATCTTTGAACCACTAGATTCATGACATGTGCCATGCAGGGTATGTGTGTCAGCTTCCCCATATGCAAAGCGGCAACCAGATTACTGCCGTTGTCGCACACCACGTTGCCTATCTCCAGGTGGTGCGGGGTCAGCCACTCATCCACCTGTTTCTTAAGAGCAGCCAGGAGAGCTGCTCCAGTGTGACTCTCCGCTTTGAGACAAGACATGTCTAAGATGGCGTGACACCGTCTTACCTGGCATGCAGCATAGGCCCTGCGGAGCTGGGGCTGTGTAGCTGGAGAGGAGAACTGCCACTCAGCCAAGGAGGAGGAGGACAGCGAAGAGCATGTAGCAGGAGGAGAGGAGGTGGCAGGAGGCCTGCCTGCAAGCCGTGGAGGTGTCAAAATTTGGTCCGCTGCGCCCTGCTTGCCATCGTTCACCACCAGGTTCACCCAATGGGCTGTGTAGGTAATGTAGCGGCCCTGCCCGTGCTTGGAAGACCAGGCATCCGTGGTCAGGTGTACCCTTGACCCAACGCTCTTCGCAAGAGATGACACCACTTGCCTCTCAACTTCACGGTGCAGTTGGGGTGTGGCCTTTCTCGAAAAATAAGTGCGGCCTGGCATCTTCCACTGCGGTGTTCCGATGGCCACAAATTTACGGAAGGCCTCAGAGTCCACCAGCCGGTATGGTAACAGCTGCCGAGCTAACAGTTCCGCCACGCCAGCTGTCAGACGCCGGGCAAGGGGGTGACTGGCCAAAATTGGCTTCTTCCGCTCAAACATTTCCTTCACGGACACCTGACTGCTGCTGTGGGCAGAGGAGCAGGAACCGCTCAAGGGCAGAGGCGGAGTGGAGGAGGGTGACTGTGAAGGTGGAAGGGAGAAAGCGGCAGAAGCAGATAATGCACCTGATGGAGGAGGAAGAGGAGAAGGAGGGTGGCTTTGCTTTTGTGTGCTGCTGCTGCTTTTGCTCAGCTGGCCATCCCATTGCGGTTTGTGCCTTTTCTCCAGGTGCCTTCGTAAGGCACTTGTCCCTACGTGAGTGTTGGCCTTTCCACGGCTCAATTTTTGTTGGCAGAGCGAACAGATGGCTTTGGTCCGATCTGAGGCACACACATTAAAAAATTTCCACACCGCTGAGCCACCCTGGGATGTGGGCACTATGGGGACCTCAGCAGCTGATGCTGAAGGGCAAGTTGGCTGGCTGTACATAGGTGGCGATACATGGTGCCGTCTCTGCCACCAGCTGTTTCTGACGAAGAGCTGCCCCAGCTTCTTTCAGCAACTTCTCTCCTCCTACTACTCTCTGACTCCCCCTCTGAACTGTCCCCCTCTTCATCTCCTCTATTGGGAACATACAGAGGATCCCTATTACCGTCATCATCGTAGTCATCCTGCCCAGCTTCGCTTGCCTCAGACAAATCCAAACTTGCACCATCAGTAGGTCCTTCATCCTCCTGACACGATACATCCATAGTGTTGCCGCGTAACTCAGACATATGAGCTGGTGAAAATTCATCTGGCTGTAACAACAATGGCTGTGCATCAGTGATTTCACCACTAAATAATTCTTGCGAAGTGTCAAATGCAGCGGAAGTGGTGCTAGTAGTAGCGCTGGTGGCTGAGCAAGATGAGGTGTTCTGTGTCGCTAAATACTCAACCACGTCCTGACAATCTTGGGAGGTGATGGGACGTGCCTTCTTCCGAGCACTGTACTGTGGGCCAGGTCCACACGAAATTACATTTACACGACCTCGCGCAGACCTGCCGGGTGGCCTTCCTCTGGCTCTGGCACTACCTCTTCCTCTACCTGTTTTGTCCATATCGGGTATGCACGGAGTGGTATATCACACTGCGTGCACTCACGTAGGTAGGTGGGTTCACTTAGCTGCACAGGTATGCGCACTGATGCGGTGGGTTCACTGAACAGAACAGGTATACAGTGGCGGGTTCACAGAACAGGTATGCAGTGGCAGGTTCACTGAACACAACAGGTATGCAGTGGCGGGTTCACTAAACAGAGCAGGTATACAGTGGCGGGTCCACTGAACAGAACAGGTATGCAGTGGCGGGTTCACTCAACAGAATAGGTGTACAGTGGCGGGTTCACTAAACAGAACAGGTATACAGTGGCGGGTTCACAGAACAGGTATGCAGTGGCAGGTTCACTGAACACAACAGTTATGCAGTGGCGGGTTCACTGAACACAACAGGTATGCAGTGGCGGGTTCACTGAACAGGTATACAGTGGCGGGTCCACTGAACAGAACAGGTATGCAGTGGCGGGTTCACTAAACAGAACAGGTATACAGTGGCGGGTTCACTGAACAGGTATACAGTGGCGGGTCCACTGAACAGAACAGGTATGCAGTGGCGGGTTCACTGAACAGGTATACAGTGGCGGGTCTACTGAACAGAACAGGTATGCAGTGGCGGGTTCACTAAACAGAACAGGTATACAGTGGCGGGTTCACAGAACAGGTATGCAGTGGCAGGTTCACTGAACACAACAGGTATGCAGTGGCGGGTTCACTGAACAGGTATACAGTGGCGGGTCCACTGAACAGAACAGGTATGCAGTGGCGGGTTCACTAAACAGAACAGGTATACAGTGGTGGGTTCACAGAACAGGTATGCAGTGGCAGGTTCACTGAACACAACAGGTATGCAGTGGCGGGTTCACTGAACAGGTATACAGTGGCGGGTCCACTGAACAGAACAGGTATGCAGTGGCGGGTTCACTGAACAGGTATACAGTGGCGGGTCCACTGAACAGAACAGGTATGCAGTGGCGGGTTCACTGAACAGGTATACAGTGGCGGGTCCACTGAACAGAACAGGTATGCAGTGGCGGGTTCACTGAACAGGTATACAGTGGCGGGTCCACTGAACAGAACAGGTATGCAGTGGCAGGTTCACTGAACAGGTATGCAGTGGTGGGTTCACAGAACAGGTATGCAGTGGTGGGTTCACAGCACAGGTATGCAGTGGTGGGTTCAATGAACAGGTATACAGTGGCGGGTCCACTGAACAGAACAGGTATGCAGTGGCAGGTTCACTGAACAGGTATGCAGTGGTGGGTTCACAGCACAGGTATGCAGTGGTGGGTTCACAGAACAGGTATGCAGTGGTGGGTTCACAGCACAGGTATGCAGTGGTGGGTTCAATGAACAGGTATACAGTGGCGGGTCCACTGAACAGAACAGGTATGCAGTGGCAGGTTCACTGAACAGGTATGCAGTGGTGGGTTCACAGAACAGGTATGCAGTGGTGGGTTCACAGCACAGGTATGCAGTGGTGGGTTCAATGAACAGGTATACAGTGGCGGGTCCACTGAACAGAACAGGTATGCAGTGGCAGGTTCACTGAACAGGTATGCAGTGGTGGGTTCACAGAACAGGTATGCAGTGGTGGGTTCACAGCACAGGTATGCAGTGGTGGGTTCAATGAACAGGTATACAGTGGTGGGTTCAATGAACAGGTATACAGTGGCGGGTCCACTGAACAGAACAGGTATGCAGTGGCAGGTTCACTGAACAGGTATGCAGTGGTGGGTTCACAGAACAGGTATGCAGTGGTGGGTTCACAGCACAGGTATGCAGTGGTGGGTTCAATGAACAGGTATACAGTGGCGGGTCCACTGAACAGAACAGGTATGCTGTGGCAGGTTCACTGAACAGGTATGCAGTGGTGGGTTCACAGCACAGGTATGCAGTGGTGGGTTCACAGAACAGGTATGCAGTGGTGGGTTCAATGAACAGGTATACAGTGGCGGGTCCACTGAACAGAACAGGTATGCAGTGGCAGGTTCACTGAACAGGTATGCAGTGGTGGGTTCACAGCACAGGTATGCAGTGGTGGGTTCACAGAATAGGTATGCAGTGGTGGGTTCACAGCACAGGTATGCAGTGGTGGGTTCAATGAACAGGTATACAGTGGCGGGTCCACTGAACAGAACAGGTATGCAGTGGCAGGTTCACTGAACAGGTATGCAGTGGTGGGTTCACAGCACAGGTATGCAGTGGTGGGTTCACAGCACAGGTATGCAGTGGTGGGTTCAATGAACAGGTATACAGTGGCGGGTCCACTGAACAGAACAGGTATGCAGTGGCAGGTTCACTGAACAGGTATGCAGTGGTGGGTTCACAGAACAGGTATGCAGTGGTGGGTTCACAGCACAGGTATGCAGTGGTGGGTTCAATGAACAGGTATACAGTGGCGGGTCCACTGAACAGAACAGGTATGCAGTGGCAGGTTCACTGAACAGGTATGCAGTGGTGGGTTCACAGCACAGGTATGCAGTGGTGGGTTCACTGAACAGGTATGCAGTGGTGGGTTCACAGCACAGGTATGCAGTGGTGGGTTCACAGCACAGGTATGCAGTGGTGGGTTCACAGCACAGGTATGCAGTGGTGGGTTCACAGAACAGGTATGCAGTGGTGGGTTCACAGCACAGGTATGCAGTGGTGGGTTCACAGCACAGGTATGCAGTGGTGGGTTCACAGCACAGGTATGCAGTGGTGGGTTCACAGAACAGGTATGCAGCCAGACAGGAACAAGTTAAGCCTAACTAATCTTTCCCTGAGAGACAGTCTGCAGCAGCTCGCCCTACTCTCACTAACGCAGGCAGCACACGAGTGACTGTAATGGCCGTCGCTGCCTGCCTTATATAAGGGGGGGTGGGGCTCCAGGGGCTAGTGTAGCCTAATTGGCTACACTGGGCCTGCTGACTGTGATGTAGAGGGTCAAAGTTGACCCTCCATATGCATTATGGGGCGAACCGAACTTCCGCAAAGGTTCACCTGCGGGACGCGAACGCGAACCACCGAAGTTTGCGTGGAACCGTTCGCAGGCGAACCGTTCGGCCCAACTCTAGAACAGGGTTCGCAAACCGAAAATCGGAGGTTCGCGAGATCTCTATTCCTGACCAGCATGGCAAGCTTTGTAAAAGTCATGCATAGCTAAGAAAAGTTTATAGTGATAACAGTCCAACCAAACTAGCTTCCTCTGTTAAAATGGAGCAATGTGATCCTCTTCTACTCATTGGGCGTTTGGCTTCAGTTCGATGATCACTGTTATACTTGGATGGTAACGTCAACTTGGCTGAATGATGGTACAGCTTAATAATGGAGGGGAGGATAAAGCTGTGAGAAGTGTGGAATGTATGGCCGTTTCCTCTGCTTTTTCCCTGAGATGAAACAGGCAGAGATCTCACACGTAGCAGCAGAGAAAACACGTCCAACAGGCTCCAGCCCCATGGCAGAGACGGGCAACCTGTGTGCCAACAGGAAGGATATCACTGCTCTCCACCGGAGACTTTATTCGATGCAGATTAAGCATCTGGTGTGAGGGACTCATACCTAACCAGTGCCAGATATAGACGTGCGACACTGGCACGGCTGCCGTGTGTACAGAGTGTGGCGGCGCGCCTGGGCTTGGACGCTGTCACTCGCTCGGAAATAACTAGAAATTAATTTCAACTCTGACTTTCTGGAATTTTTCCTGAAATGTAGAAACTGGACTACGGGCTGAACCAGACTCTCACAGGGCTAATGAGATTCGGAAATCTATTGATTAATTCATTAATCAGCTGTCGGGGTAAACAAATCGTTAGCTGCCTTTCAGACTTTAATTATCCCTTCCAGTTCAGTTCCTGTTCAACCCACACTGATTTTGGCAGTTGCGAGTGGAAAGTAAGACACGTCAGAATTCAGGTCAGATCTCTCTAAATAATTATTAGGGGCTCAAAGGACAACCACACTTTGCTGGCAATGGTCTATACGAGATGCAAATATAATTTGAGGCTGCATGCAAACTGTAAGTGTACCTGAGGTGAACCGGATGCTGACCTAAGACAAAGGAATCCTCTGGATCCTGTAGAGGCTTCCCACGCTGCCCTCCAGGCCACCGTTTCTGCTCGGAGTTTGTCGGATTGAAGATCTGGGCCATGCTCCTCTTCATGCACAAACCCTGCCATACTGCACCTACGCTAGTGCAGCTGCACCTATGCAGCGAGCTGTAGTCACTCATGCACAAGCAGCCCCATGCTACCATACAGGAACAGCCGTGCTCGCACATTATGGCACTGGGCTATATTCACGAGACTGCGGTTATATGAATAATGGTGCTGATTCACAATGGCTACTTATTTTTCATCTTAACTGTAAGGAGTGCATGAGATAAACAAATAAGGAGAGATAATTAATGAGATAAACAGATAAGGAGAGCTGAACCATGAGTTATGTCAAATAAGGAGAGCTAAACCATGAGTTATGTCAAATAAGGAGAGGTAAGCGCGCACGAAAAAAGGGTGCCAGGAAAAAAGGGCTCGCCTGGATAACAAAATGGCGCAGGTGGATAACAAAATCTGACAACGATAAAAATCGTTGTCAAACTTGGTTAAAGATAAATACCATTGTAAAAACAGACGGAAAATAAGAACGAAAATATATTTACGTTAAAAATCGTTATGTAATTCAACAATACAAAACAATATACAGAACCCTCCCCTGGTGGTGCCTAAAACTAACCACTCCCCTGTGCCTAATGTGGTTAACTCTAACCATCTAATCACCCCCCCCCCCGTGGTGCCTAACCCTAACTAACCCCCCCGGGGCCTGATTCACTATTCAGTGCCAACCCAGTTAGCACGCCTAAAGGCTTTGGGCGTGCTTACTAGGGTGCTAAATAGTTAGCACACAGAAAGGTGAACCAGTTCGCGCGCAAAGTCCTGCGCGCAAAGCCCAGTGCGCGAGAAATGGCGCACCTGATGCGACTATAATGGCACATTGGATGCGACCTTAACGTCGCACCCATGTGTCGTTTATCGCGCACTAACTGCTTTTAGGCGTGATAACAGGCTTTTCACAGGCGTGCTAACAGTTAGCACCGCTTTGTGAATCATACCCCTGGTGTTGCTTAAAACTAACCTGCCGCCTGGGTGGTGCCTAACCCTAACCACTCCTCCTGGTGGTGCCTAACCCTAACCACTCCCTCTGCAGAAACACCCTTTTACAGATAGAAATGATAATATCTTTGATAACGTAAAATCTGTACATACAAACAAAATAATATGACAAAAGCTATAACGTTGCACGCTTCTAAAGCGATTACTACTTCAAAAACTTTAATTTTTAACAGAAAAGCTGTGTGAATCTGGCCCATAGTCTGCAAAGTCTTACTACATGATGAGCAGAATGCAATAGGGATGGTCTGGATTTCTGATTCCATGGAAATTCCGATTACCGAAAATGCTGATTACCGATTCTGTGGATTTCTGATTTCAGAAATCCGATTACCGATTTCCGATGGAAATTTTTTTTTTTGTCATTGTGTTAATAAAGTTGCTTCTGAGTATTGGACCAGTGAGAGAATGCCGCTGAAATGGGAAAGCCAAAGGTGCTTTAGGCCAATCGAACGACTCAAAAATACTCGGTAGTATCCAAGTCTTGTGATTGGTCTAAAATTATCTCGGTAATCTGATTTTCACAGAAAATTCTGCATTCTCTAATTGGTCCAATTAGTTCTGAGTTCTGTGGCTGGGCTAAAATTCCTGAGTCGCGATAATGTGGTATTTCCGTAGAAAGAGTTCTAAAAAACGCTGCATTAGGCCCATTTCCGATCAGAAATTTGAAAATTTCAATTCCACAAAGCTCATCCCTATATGCAACGCATCACGCTCTACTCATCATGCATAACGTTATTCATACTACCGCAGATTAATGAATAAACAGAGCAGCACAAGAACAGAAACCAAGAACTAGATCCATGGAAGCAGAATTCTACCCCTCTAGACAGAACCCAAGGTGACGGCTATGCAGAGTGGCCTAAGAGACAGCCCAACACACAGTGACAGGGTGTAAAAAGTAGACAGTAACCGCATAGAGCAAACTGTACAACCAAGTAGCTGGCATTATGTGTAGGAACATCTAGAGATGAGCGTAATGACTTAATTACGATTTCGCGAAATTTCGCGTAATTAGTGTAATTACGATTATAGCCGTAAGTACATAATCGTAAAAAAGAGGGATTTCACGAAATTTCGCGTAAGCGTAATTTTTGCGTAATTTTCGCATTACAGTAGGTATCGCGAAATTACGTTTGCCTTGCATGCAAGCGTTTGTAAGCATAGTTACATAACGTAATTTCGCAATAGTTCATATTACTGTAAGCATTAATTTACGCGTCGTTTTCGCGTTACGCATATAAAATTCGCCATGTAGTGATATTTCGCATCAAAATTTGCCATGCAGACGAAAACGCGAAAAAAAATAAGCTAAATTTCGCGAAAATTAATTGAACCCGAAATTACGTTATGGTTTAACGCGAAATTACGTTATGAACGAAACACGAAATTACGCGTTGAAAATTACGCTTCCGGTATTTTCAATTACGATTTTAATGGCAATTACGCTACCATAATTTCGCATCGTAATAGCAAATTTCGCATGCGTAATTATAGTAACGCGAAATTTCTAAAATTTCGGCTCAACACTAGGAACATCTGCACAGTGTATTGGCTAAACCCTGCAAATTCCAGATGAGAGATTTTACAAAATATCATAGATACTTACTAATCATAAGTCCCTGCAAGATTTCCAGATTCAAACTGGCAAACAGGTACTGGTGAATCAGGCGTACATATATTAGTAGTGGACCCAAAGAAGATATAAAAGTGTCAACATCATCAGTAAGGAGTATAAGAGAGAATGTGGAAAGGGGAAGGTCAAGCATGCCCCAATAGTGGTGGTGGTTGGAGCACTCAGGACTGTGGTTCGTAAGCTGGTAGACTAGCCCCAAAAGAATTTAGAAAAAAGATCATACAGTAGCTCTCTGCCAAAATGAGGGAACAGAAACTTCATGGTTGGCCACGGAAAGGCCTGTTGTGAGTTGAACCCGTCCTGTTAAATTGCGGTAAGGTCTTGGCCACCATGCTACAGCTAAGTTTCAGAGTGTTGGCAATTATCTTATACTAGCCGACCCGCAGCGTAGCATACGCCGCATAAGAGGGTAGAGGGCAGAGGGCAGGAAGGGGGTATTGGGCACAGAGGCACATGTGTGCTCTACCTCCAGCTTAAGCTCAGCAGGAAACTCCCCCTCCCCTGGGTCCCCCATGTGCGCTCCCCCTCCTGCTTAAGCTCAGCAGCAGCCGCCACTATTAGTAAGAGGCAGCGGGCGGGGATGACTCACCTCTTCCGTGTTCCATCGTGCGTTCCACTGTCATCACTTCCTGCAATGTCGCACACTGTATTGGTGTAATTTGCCTTTTTAAAACAGAAGGAAATCTGCAATAATTTAGCTATAAGTGAACATGTGTGGTTACCCACAATGCACTGCTACTAAATATGCAAATTACCCCTTTTCCCCCTTGGTAAGCCAAGCAAGCATCCAGAGCTGCTGCTGCATAGCAAGCATATAGCTTTAAATTTTACACAGTCATACCAAACCCACATGTAGACAGCCTGTTTCAGACTTTTGGTCCTCATCAGTACATGGCAGGTATTGATATGGCTGTATGAGATAGGGCTTGGACCAGTACAACAGAGTAACCAAGCAGCTCAGGGTGACCCAAATCACTCGGAATGTACAGGGGGATAAAAGGGACCAAAAATACCTCCTACTAAGAAAAGCAAAGCTTGGTGTAATTTGCCTTCCTAAAACAGAAGGAAATATGCAATAATTCAGCTATAAGTGAACATTTGTGGTTACCTACAATGCACTGCTACTGAATATGCAAATAATTCATTTTCACCCTTAGCAAGCCAAGCAAGCATCCAAAACTACTGGTGTATAGCAAGCCTATAGCTTTAAGTTTTACACAGCCATATCAACCCATATGTGACAGCCTGTTTCTGACTTTTGGTCCTCATCTGTACATGGCAAGGATTGATATGGCTGTAGGGGGATAGGGCTGGGACCAGTCCAACAGAGTAACCAAGCAACTCGGTGACTCAAGCCACTCGGAATGTATAGGGGGATAAAAGGGACCAAAAAGACCTCCTACTAAGAAAAGCAAAGCTTGGTGTAATTTGCCTTCCTAAACAGAAGGACATCTGTAATAATTCAGCTATAAGCTATATGCACTGCTGCTAAATATGCAAATAATTCCTTTTCACCCTTAGTAACCCTTAGTTGGTGTATAGCAAGCCTATAGCTTTAAATTTTACACAGCCATATCAAACCCACTTGTGACAGCCTGTTTCAGACTTTTGGTCCTCATCCGTACATGGCAAGGATTGATGTGACTGTATGAGATAGGGCTTGGACCAGTACAACAGAGTAACCAAGCAGCTCAGGGTGACCCAAACCGCTCGGCATGTAGAGGTGGATAATAGTGTTATCCGGATCATGAACGATTCGGATCTTTGATCCAAATCTCTTTTGTGAGTCGAATCATCCGGATCATCAAAATGAACAGATTCGGATCAAAAGGGGTGGAGCCAGGAGCGGCACGCCCTCCTCTCTCAGCGGGCACCGGGGTCCTGGATGCAGAGCGGAGATGGATTGCTCAGTTGGAGGGGAGCCAGCCAGCCTTACAGGGACAGGTAGTTGGGAGAGGGGACATGGGTGCCACTGCCAGATATGTGTGGAGCACACTACTGGCTGCAATGTGCTGCTGATTATAGGCTTTCTGTTGTAGTTGTAAACAAATGGGAAACTTTTGGCTGAGAAGCAGAGCTCAGTAACTCTGCAGACAGCTTGGAACACAGGCACTGTTATTGCTGTGCAATATGATCCTCCTGCACTGCTCTAAACAGCTGCATTTATCTTCTCCCTAAATTTATGATGTGTTCAAGGTGAGAAAAGGGGAATGCTTTCTTTCACTGTGAGACGTTTGCATTCAGAGTATACAGATGAACATATAGGTGAAATATATGTAAAGCATATGATTGCAATTGGGTATTGCGTGCAAAAAAACATTTCTGCTCTCTGCTCACCCCTCTTCATTCACCTCCTCCCTTCTGTTCGCTCCCTGCCCGTCTCTGTCCACCATCCCCCCTTCTCTATCTGTCCACCCCTCTTCCCTTCTCTGTCCGTCCATCCGTCCCCCCTTCCCTTCTCTGTCCGTCCATCCGTCCCCCCTCCCCTTCTCTGTCTGTCCACCCGCCTCCCCTTCTTTGTCTGTCCACTGCAGGGAAAGTCCTCTCCTGCTAGTCGTTTCACACCCTCACCCTCCCCCCCCCCCCCCCCCCCACCCAATGCTTCCCTAGTAAAATGATTTGAGATCCGGATCAAGGATCTTTTCAATGATCCGATTCAAATCATCCGAATCATTGAAAAGATCTGAACTTTGCATCTCTAGTGGATAAAAGGGACCAAAAAGACCTTCTACTAAAAATATCATAGCTTGGTGTAATTTGCCTTCTTAAAACAGAAGAAAATCTGCAATAATTCAGCTATAAGTGAACATTTGTGATTACTCACAATGCACTGCTACTGAATATACAAATTATTCCTTTTCACCCTTTGTATGCAAAGCAAGCCTAGAGTTTTAAGCTTTACACAGTCATATCAAACCTACATATGACAGCCTGTTTCAGCCATTTGTCCCTTATCAGTATATGGCAGGGATTGATAAGGCTGTATGAGATAGGGCTTGGACCAGTACAACAGAGTAACCAAGCAGCTCAGGGTGACCCAAACTACTAAGAATGTATAGGAGGATAAAATAGACCAAAAAGCCCTCCTACTAAAAAAAGCAAATCTTGGTGTAATTTGCCTTCTTAAAACAGAAGTAAATCTGCAATAATTCAGCTATAAGTGAACATTTGTGGTTACCCACAATGCACTGCTACTGAATATGCAAATTATCCCTCTTTGCCCTTGGTTTGATATGACACTACTTCTTCTTCTTGCTTGGACCAGCCCCTTCTTCTTGCTTGGACTGGCCCTAGGGGCAGGGCGCTACTTCTTCTTCTTGTTTGAAAGTTGAGGCACTTACTCTATTATATATATAGATCCTTGGTCTTTATGAAGAGCAAACATTTCTAGAGAGTTATCTACCATGAGATGCCATGTCGAACTTCCAGTGACCAGCATGAGAGATTGTGAGAGCGATAACACCAAATGTAACACACCTGCTCCTCATTCACACCTGGGACTTTATAACACTAACCAGTTACATGACCCCAGGGAGGGAAAATGTCTAACTGGGCAGAATTTTGATATTCTTCCCTTAGGGTTGTACTCATTTTTGTTGCCAGTGGTTTAGACATTAATAACCCTCTATTAAGTTATTTTGATGGGACAGGAAAGTTACACAATATATATTAGGTTTTCTTTGTTGAATTTAGTAAAAATAGTCATGTCATATTTTTTTTTTTATATCAGCTTTTCAATACAGTTAATATTTGTTACAGCAGCTTGACAAGTGGGATTAATAATTCCTTTAGGGATAATACAAGACCTTTTTCAGCATATGCTTTGCTAGGCTGCAGCATAACTGTATAAACATACTGTCAGGAAATACAGCTGGAGCTTAATTGTTGCCAAGAAGCAGCAGACAACGAATAAATGTGCAGCGCAGATTTATGTCTACCGGAGAATCAACTCTTCTCTAAATGTCAACCTCAAGTATGTATAAGTCTGGACATCAAGGTGCTCAGCACCAGTGGTGCTCATCCAATATTCAGGTATCCGAACTACCCAGGTAATCTATAGAGAAACCGAGAGCCCAATATAGTGTAGTATGTTAAAACATAAACGAAGTAAGGCAAATCAGTGAGAAGAATATACTCACAAACATGGGTTACCTCTTAGGCAACCACTGTATAAGCAGGTGAGGAGATTAGACCTGTCCTCACTCAGGATTAAGAAATCACTCTCTGTAGATAAGAAATAGGGGTAGATCACCCCTCCACCAGGGGTGGACACGATTTTGCAGTAGGAGAACAGAGGCGCCAGCAGTTACCCGCCAGGCGCCAGTTCAGATTACCCAGGTAATCTGAACTTTTTCCACTATCCGAACTTTGAATAGCAATTCGGATATTGTTTGAAATCGGAATAGCATTATCCGAGACAACGCAGATTTCCCATCTGAAATCCGAAATCTGGATAGATAGTTAGTTCAGATATCCAAGCAGAAGCCACAATCATCTTCAATGGCAAAAATGAGAGAGAGAGAGAGAGAGAGAGAGAGAGAGAGAGAGAGACCCCTTGAACAGACTTTTGGAAGCATTTCAAGCCATTTTCAGGTCACTTCCGTTTTTTTATCCGGATATCCGAATCCGGCCGGATATCCAGGATATTGGGTTTGGATATTCGAGTTTACTCGGATACCAAAAAGTTCGGATTCGGATATCCGATTCGGATATATCTGGGTATCCGGATCCGAATTCAATTCTGATTTTGAAAAGGGGTATCCGAGCAGCACTGCTCAGCACCACCACTTACACCAAGGCATAAAGCAGGAAGTAAAAGCATTGGTATAGCTAGAGATCATGGGGCCATAGCAAAACTTTCATAGGGCCCTCAGATGTAGGCACTCTTAAGCAATGCCACCTGCCCCTACCCCTACCCTATGGATATGTGTTAACTGGGCAATTCACATTATCATGCAATCAAAACTACACATAGTCCATGAGCACTGAGACAAAGTCAGAGGGTGTAGAAACACAAAAAAGTTGATAATGAATACATTCAGTACCCACTGGGCCCCCTCCGCTCCAGGGCCCCACATAGCAGCTGCTATGGCTGCTATGGCTATTGAGTAAAAGGATTTGTATGTCGATAGTCCGAAGACATAACAATAAAGGTTGTTTAGGTGATACCTTTAATGACTAAAGCTGGCCACTAACGGTCCAATTTCTAGCGAAAAATTGTTGGAGCGATCAGAAATTCTGATCGGATTGGTTGTAAATAATTTCCATTGGTGGACACAATCGATTATGAATGAGTTAAAAAAATGTCGCCCAAATGAATTTTCATCGAACAAAAATTTGGATTTTCTTGGTGGTCGTGATAGATAGGAAGCAAAGATTGGTTAGTTGATGGTGTAGTGAACGATTTTTTGTCCGATCAGAATTTCTGATTGCTCCAACGATTTTTTGCTAGAAATTGGACAGTTAGTGGCCACCTTAAATGTACAAGAGTTCTTTGCAAGCTTTCAAAACTTTAAGTTTCTTTTTCAGACATGTTACAGAACTGGGTCAGAAGCATTCTGGTCAGTTTTTTATCGTGACTGAAGAAGAAACTTAACTTTTTAGCAGCCACATATAGCAAAACTATATGTGCTCTGTGGGACATTTTTACTTGTTCCTGAAGGCTGGACTGGCTTCTCCTCCACTTGTGGCACTGCAAAGCTGACCAGAGACAGGACAAGGTCCCCCAGCACCCAAGACTGAGACACCAAATAGCGCCCCTCTATCCCTCCCACCCCAGCCGTCGCACACTGATTGCTATTAGACTAAGAGGTGCCCCAGGGCCCCCAATGTGCGCCCCTCCACCCTTCCCACCTCTGCCGTCACACACTGATTGCTATTGGACTAAGAGGCGCCCCAGGGCCCCCAACACCTTAATCTTTAGTTATCTGGCTTGCAGTCACCGCCATGTATCCCCTTTCCAGGAGTGGGGTACGATCAATGGGCCACAGCGTTGCTTAGCATCAGACAGTGAAATGCTGCTTTTTGATCGATTTTCAATGGATTCCCTGAGGCCCATACACACATTAGATAATCCTTGGCTAAGACAATTATTCAGGGTCATCTCATCTATGAATCTGTTTCATGGCGCCATTGTAAAGGACTCGCCTGCCGATCGCACCAGCGTCGCACCTTGCACTTACAGATTTTGGACATAGTGGGCGGAATCCAATGGCTGCGCGCCTGATGTCATGCAACTATCAAAGTTTGTGCACACCAGTGCGCAGGCTAGGAACAGTCTGGGACGGTCGCACGTGACCATGCAGCCGTCCTATAGGTTAGGGCACTGCTGGATGTAGGGTCAGCTGATGTGGTTTGTATCAGCTGACACTTGATCAATGTATGATTGGTTGGATTTTGTGTGGCCAACCACTGATTAGATGACTAGAGATGGCTCAAACCTCTGATTTTGGGTCCGTAAACCTTGAACGCGAACTTCCGCAAAAGTTCACGTTCGCGCGAACCATGCAAACCAAAATAGACTTCAATGGGCAGGCGAACTTTCAAAACTACAGACACTTTTTCTGGCCACAAAAGTGATAGAAAAGATGTTTCAAGGGGTCTAACACCTGCAGGGGGGCATGGCGGAGGGGTATACACGCTAAAAGTCCCGGGGAAAATTACGGATTTGACGCACAGCAGGGTTATAATCTCTAAAGAGCAGAAATCACATTGCATTTCTAAATTGGAGGCATAAAGTGCTTGAAAACATCTTGCGTGTGTAGACATGGATCAACAGGTATAAGTAGTGTACTGCTTCACACTGACAGACCAAACTCCCTGTGTAACGCACCGCAAACAGTTGTTTGTGTAGTGATGGCCGTGCTGGACTGGTGCACTTGATGGCGAGAGTGCAGGCGATGGTGGTTTTCAAGCTCATCTGGTCAGGCTGAGGTAGCTCAATGACAGAACGACCGTGACTGTCCAGCTGATCGAATTTGGTCTGTACACAATGAAGCAACGACCCTATTATATTTGGTGTGCCCCCCAACACACTCATATAGGTCATTGCTTCATAGTGATACGCAAGCCCCTTCACCGCGGCAAGGTAACGATCATGAAGGGGAATTGACACATGTACAAGCTTTTTGTTTTGTTGTTGCAGCCGCAGTGCAGGGGAAAAAATTAGGCATGTACATGCGCCAGAAAAAGTATCACTTTTGTTAGGGGCCGCTGTTAGCAGCGGCCTTAAAAATTCAGGAATCCACCTGGCATCCTGGACCCTGTTGGTGGTGGCGGAGAAGGCAGTCAAGTGGCTTGCAGGCAGAGATGCTTTACTAGTAGCTAGGTGCTTGTCTTTTATTTGCTCTGATTTGTTTACTGACCTTATGCTGAACCTGACTATTCTTGATTGCCGCCTTGACCGACCTTTGCCTGTTATCGACTACTCTTGATTGCCGCCTGGAACGACCTTTGGTTGTTATTGGCTATTACTTATTGCCACCTGGACCAACTTTGCCTGTTATTGACTATCCTTGTTTGCCGCCTGGATCAATCTCTTTGCCTGTAATCCCTATTTGCTATCCAGAACAAACCACTTGATTGTAGTCTTCGGGCAATTTATATCTGTTGTGTGTGGCTACTGCATTGACTCTGATTTGTATACTATTTCTGCCTGTGGGTTTTGTTGGTATCCCTGTCTTCATATTATCAGCCCCTATACCTTGTGCATTAAGGCCTGGGTGTAACCGTAGTAGGGTAGACGTCACTAGTCTCCTGTTCAAGAGGGATGCACCACACATGGTAAAGACTGCGGTGATAGATTGGGGCATAGGGGCTGATACGAAGGTGGGGAATCCAACAGGCCTCACAGCCATTCAACGATTAACCACTGCATGTTCTTGTCTGTAGGAGCAGAGAGGAAAATTTTGACTTTAAGCACATAAAATTATGAAAATGAGCATTTATTCTGCAGCAAACCTCAGGTTCCCTGACATTCGATGCTGATGGCTGACTTGTCTAGTAATCACATCCTTGTTCAGTTTTTCGTCTTGTTGTCCAATCAATGACATTGACGGCAGTAGGGAAGAGGGGGCGGGGTGTCGGCATTTCATTGATGGATTTAGCATAGACAAAAGGCCAGACGGTCTACAGACTGATGACAAACATGATAAACTCTCTGCTCCGCCTGAGGCCTGGACATTTCCTGAGCTCTTTGAGACAAACTACGACCTTGTCAGGGAGCTTTTATATCATCTGTTTCTGCTGAGCCCAGCTACGGATCTCACAGCGCTCCACTTATTGACCAACGCCAAAGGGAATCAAAAAGCCACAATGGCACAGACAGGCGGTACGTGTTCTATTAATGACCGTCAAATTATGCCAGTAAAAGCGCTCCATGGCTGTAACTTAAATAATACCTGAATTGATTTCTGCTCACTGAAGCAGAGGCCCCTGCCAGAACACTGGGCCATACGCTGCTCCGGTGGCGCTGAAACCTGGTCTGACTGCCTGCTGGAGCTCATGCTAACATTACTGTCTGTTTTAGAAGGACACTTTTATCCAAATAACTTATATACCGTCTGAAGAATGGAACATGTAAATTATAAGCAGCATGGTAACGTAGTGAATAGCTCTCTCGTCTTGCAGCGATGGGTCCTTGGTTCCAATCCTGGCCATGGCACTATCTGCACAGAGCTTGCATGTTCTCCCAGTGTCTGGGTGGGTTTCCTCTGGGCACTCTGGTTTCCTCCCACATCCCAAAAACATACAGACACTGTAAGTTAATTGGCTTTCCCCTAAAATGGCCCAAGACTAGGATACATACACTACATGATACATACATAGAGATATGACTATGGTAGGGACTAGATTGTGAGCAGTGATGGGCCGAAATTTCGCATGTGCAAAATTTCGCATTGAAATTCGCATTTTCGCATCGTAATCGTAATGCAAAATTTCAGGGAAAATCATAATTGATTTCATATGTAATAGTAGTATTTCATAATTCTGCATAACTTTTTGCATAATTTTCGCACAATTTCGCAAAATTTTGTGCTGAATTTGGCAGTTAATAGCAAAGCCCCCATACATGCTATTGCTACCAAAATTGGTACATATGTTAAGGAGAATAGTAGGTACAGGTAAAAAAAAGAATTTTTCAAAAAGACATTGTAGTTTTTGATACAATCAGAAATTGGCATTTTGGAGTAGAGGCCTGCATCAGGTCGGGTACCCACGGGTGCCTGAAATGCGGGTCAGGCTCTGGTACCCGTTTTGATTTTTATCGGGTTGCAGGTCGGGTGTGGGTAGCAAGGCTGTGGGTCGGGTGCGGGGTCTGAAAAATTAGACCTGCACAGGCCTCTATTTTGGAGCATCCCTACTCTCCTTCAGTTGATATTATTGGTGGTGGTGGTATACTTCTTAAACAGCACCCCTCACTTGCACGGAGTCTTTGTGCACGGTCTTGTTTATGGAGCTGGGAAAAAAGGGTGCAGGCAGCTAGTGGACAAAAAGGGCGCCGCCATTCACTCTCATAATAAATAACGTTTAATGGGCGTCGAGCAAGAAAAAAGGGCGCCGGACATAAATAACGTTTACAAACGGCGCCCGGAGATTTTTAATGATTTATAAGTGTGCTTGTGGTGATTTACGTTTATAAAATGCACCCGTGCCGAATAACGTTTATAAAAATACTAAACATATTTATCTTATTTAACTAATTAAAACATTATTTAAAGTTTTATCCCTTACTGTTTGTAAAACATTATTATTCACAAAATAAAGCGATCAGTACGTAACGTAAATTGCAATATATTTTTTGCAGCCACAATTAGTAAAACATTATTATCCACATAATAAAGGGGGGGTCTTAGGTTTAGGCACCATCAGGGGGGTCTTAGGTTTAGGCACCACCAGGGGGGTCTTAGGTTTAGGCACCACCAGGGGGGTCTTAGGTTTAGGCACCACCAGGGGGGTCTTAGGTTTAGGCACCACCAGGGGGGTCTTAGGTTTAGGCACCACCAGGGGGGTCTTAGGGTTAGGCACCCCCAGGGTAGTCTTAGGCTTAGGCACCACCAGAGAGTCTTAGGTTTAGGCACCACCAGGGGGGTCTTAGGGTTAGGCACCACCAGGGGGTATTAGGTTTAGGCACCACCAGGGGGGTCTTAGGTTTAGGCACCATCAGGGGGGTCTTAGGTTTAGGCACCACCAGGGGGGTCTTAGGTTTAGGCACCACCAGGGGGGTCTTAGGGTTAGGCACCACCAGGGGGGTCTTAGCCTTAGGCACCACCAGGGGGGTCTTAGGTTTAGGCACCCTCAGGGGGGTCTTAGGTTTAGGCACCACCAGGGGGGTCTTAGGTTTAGGCACCACCAGGGGGGTCTAGGGGTTAGGGATAGGTACAGGGAGGGTTCTGTGTAAGAGTAGGCTTAGGTATAGTTTTAGTAAAATTTTAGTAATACTTACTAATGTTTTACAACACTTATTACGAACGTAGTTATATTTATATCATCGTTTAGAAAGAATATTTTCAGATTTTATTATAAGAACAAACCATAAATGAAGGTTATTCACAATAATATACAATTATAACAATTAAACATATATTATTGTTTTTTTAATAAACGTAATGATAAGTTTAACTTTTGAAACAGGGAAGATTAACGTTTTCACAATTGCCGATTTCATAAACATTATTTAATGATTTTTAATTTTGTAAAACATTATTTGTAAACGAAATATAGCACACTATTTTTATAAACGCTATTAATGATTAATTAGCGTTTACACCCTGCGCCCTTTTTGTCCGGGCGCCCTTTTTGTATGTACGCCTTGTTTACATGGCTGAAACAGACTTACAGTGTCAAATGATGAACGTGACCAGCACTTAAAGGATCAAATAGGTAATTTCTTCAAGTCCAATTGGTGAATGACAAGAGCCAGACATCCAATGATGATAACTTGGTGTTACAATAACTCTTGTTGCAATAGATGTAGGCATGCCTTTACTTGACAAAGATCGGGTTACCATTCAAAACAGCAACAGTCCATTGTGCTCACCTAGCTGCAATGTAGACAAAGCTTTTCCAGATTATGCCTGCATCCATTGCTTGCAACAAGAGCTATTGTTACATCCTGTTATCATCTTTGAATGTCTGGCTTTTGTTATATTCACTAATTGCATGTGAATAAATCACCTATTTGATCCTTTCAGTGCCGGTCATGTTCATCATTTGAATGCATTATTATTATAATTACTAGCTGGTCGCCCGGCATTGCCCGGGTATGTAATTGGCTATTGTTAGCTCTGCCCACTTTTTCTAATCCTAACACACAATTACTCAATGATGACCTAGTTTGTGAGCTTTGCGGTCTTTGGCATCAATAATTTGCATTGAAATGAAATAAATCTAATTGGCTGTGGCTCCACTCCTTTGAAAATCAATAGGTGAATTTTGATTAGCTTTTGTAGGCTCCACCCACTTTTCTGAATATTATTCCCAGTCACCCAGTGACCAACTGTGCAAAGTTTAAGAACCCTGCCATTGTCAGACAGTGTAATAATGGCTGCAGTTTACATTGTGGCAGTTAAATTTGTATTTTTCTCCACCCACTGATGTCCTAATGTTTCCCGGGTATGTATTTGGCTGCTGTTGGCTGTGGCCACTTTTTCTAACCCTAACACACAATTGTCAATAGTCAATGACCAAGTTTGTGAGATTTGTGGTCTTTGGCATGAATAATTGATTTGCTGTTTGTGGCCCCACCCCTTTTCTAAATATTTAACCCCAGTCACCTAATGATCAACTGTACCAGGTTTGAAGCTTGTGCCATTAACAGTGTAAAATTGGCAGCAATTAAATATTTGCCTTGAAAATTAATATGTGAATTGTGATTTGTTTTTGTAGGCTCCACCCACTTTTCTGAATATTAATCCCAGTCACCCAGTGACCAACTGTGCAAAGTTTTAGAACCCTACAATTAATAGTGTAAGAATGGCTGCAGTTTACATTTTCAAAGTGAAATTTGTGTTTGTCTCTGCCCACTGAAGACTCGGCATTTCCCAGGTATGCATTTGGCTGGTGCTGGCTCCTCCCACTGGTGCTGGCTCCTCCCCATAACCCTAGTCACCCAACGACCAACTGTGCAAAGTATGAGAACCCTGCCACTAACAGTGTAAGAAAAACAAAAGTTTGCTTTCTTAAAACAGAAAGAATTTGCAATAATTCAGGTTGGAGTGAGCTTGAGATGTCTCCCAGTGCATCACTGCTGAATATATGCAAATTAACCATTGCTACCCTTAGAAGCTAAACACACCTCCAGAACCGCTGGAATGCAATGATTTGTCAGCTTGTTAATTTGTACAGAGCCATAATAATCCAACATGCATACAGACTGTTTTGGATTGTTTGATCCTCATCAGTGCATAGCATAGATTAATTTGGCTCTATGCAGTAGGGCTTGTAACACCGAGAGGTACAGACTAACCAGCAAGCTCATGGTGACCCAGAACTCATTGGAGTGTGTAAGGGACTACAATGGTCCTAAAAGCCCCCTTACTAAGATGTTAAGAAAAACAAACGTTTGCTTTCTTAAAACAGAAAGAATTTGCGATAATTCAGGTTGGAGTGAGCTTGAGATGTCTCCCAGTGCATCACTGCTGAATATATGCAAATTAACCATTCTACCCTTAGAAGCTAAACACACCTCCAGTGTAACAGTGTAAGAGTGGCTGCAGTTTACATTTTCCAGTGAAATTTGTATTTGTCTCTTTTTGGTTATGAGAATAAAAAGTATCCTATACTTTATTCCAGGTAATGTACTATGTGTGTGTGCCAAATTTCATTCAAAGCCGTTCAGCCATTTTTGCGTGATCGAGTAACAAACATCCAAACATCCAAACATCCAAACAACCAAACTTTCCCATTTATTATATTAGTAGGATTAATAATAATAATAATAATAATAGTATAACAATAATAACAATAATAATAATAATAATATTTTAAGGTTACTAGTGATGATTGTAATGAGCTAATTATGATTACACGAAATTTCGCATATATTTTCCCATTTACACTGATATGTAATTACAATTTGTAAATTCAATTGATTTCATATAGTGATTCGTAATTTCGCCTAAAATTTTGCGTAATTTTGTGCCGACTTTGGCAGTGAATAGCAAAGCCCCCATACATGGTAGTTCCACCAAAGTTGCTATATGTGTTAAGGAGAATAGTGGGTACAAGTCAAATAAAGAATTGCAAAGAAATGCAAAGAACAAATGTTTTTTAAACTAAAAAGTGACATTTTAAAAACCCCTTTTCTTTGCATATTTAAAATCGATTTTCTCAAAAACTACAAGGTCTTTTTGAAAAAAATCTTTTTTTGACTTATACCCAATATTCTTAACATATTTACCAATTTTGGTAGCAATAGCAAGTGTGGGGGCTTTGCTATTAACTGCCAAAGTCAGCATAACATTTCGTGAAATTGCGTAAAAATTACACAAAAAATTAAGTGAAATTATGAAATACTACTATTGCATACAAAATTAATTACGATTTTCCCTGAAATTTCGCATTACGATTACGATGCGTAAATGCAAAATTTCGATGCAAAATTTTGCATATACAACATTTTAGCCCACCACTGAAGGTTGTGAGCTTTTTCCACCTTCCTCAGGTCAGTGGCTGGGGGAAAGAAGAGAAGGACTGATGAGCAGGCCCACCTGGCACCCCACCGCCCTCACACATAATTACAGGAGTCATGGGGCTTGATTCACTAACCGGCGCTAAGCCGGTTAGTGTGCCTTATCTGAGGTTAGTGTGCCTTATCTGAGGTTAGTGTGCCTTATCTGAGGTTAGTGTGCCTTATCTGAGTTAGTGTGCCTTATCTAAATTAGTGTGCCTTATCTGAGGTCAGTGTGCCTTATCTGAGGTTAGTGTGCCTTATCTGAGTTAGCGTGCCTTATCTTAGTTAGTGTGCCTTAACTGAGGTTCGTATGCCTTATCTGAGTTAGTGTGCCTTATCTGAGTTAGTGTGACTTATCTGAGGTTAGTGTGCCTTATCTGAGGTTAGTGTGCCTTATCTGAGGTTAGTGTGCCTTATCTGAACTTAGTGCCCCTTAAGTAGCTTTGTGCACACTAACCTCAGATAAGGCACACTAACCTCAGATAAGGCACACTAACCTCAGATAAGGCATACTAGCCTCAGATAAGGCACACTAACCTCAGATAAGGCACACTAACTCAGATAAGGCACACTAACCTCAGATAAGGCACACTAACCTCAGATAAGGCACACTAACCTCAGATAAGGCACACTAACCTCAGATAAGGTTAGCGCTGTAGTTTGTGCCCACTAAGTGATAAGGCACACTAACCGGCTTAGTTCCAGTTTGTGAATCAAGGCCATGGTGGCTACTGTTCAAAGCTCCCAACTGTCCCTCTTTTGTAGGGTCAGTCCCTCTTTGGTAATCCAATCCCCCAAATGTGTTTAACCGTCTCTAAACTTTATTCCCATCAATTAAATTGATAGTTTCTATTATTTTCAAATGTTAAAATGAAGATAAACTACTGATGATAGAGAGGACCAGTGTGGTCTGAATGATTAAACTACTTATTTTGCCTCTGAATTCTTTGTGATATGCATGGTGAGGGGGCGTACGTTAAAAAGGGGCGCTGGGAAAAAAGGGCGCCGGGTTTTTAACGATAAGCATGGATAACGTTTAAAAATGTATTGTACTGTATTTCGTTTAAAATTAATGTTTTTAAAGTTATAAATCATTAAATAATGTGCATTAAATCGGCAATTGTAAAAACGTTAATCTTTCGTTTAAATAGTGAAACGTATAATAACGTTTAAAAAAAAATTACTAAGTAACCCTCCCTGTACCTACCCCTAACCCCTAGACCCCCCTGTTGATGCCTAAACCTAAGACCCCCCCTGTTGGTGCCTAAGTAACCCTCCCTGTACCTACCCCTAACCCCTAGACCCCCCTGTTAGTGCCTAAACCTAAGACCCCCCTGTTGGTGCCTAAACCTAAGACCCCCCTGTTAGTGCCTAAACCTAAGACCCCCCTGTTGGTGCCTAAACCTAAGACCCCCCTGTTGGTGCCTAAACCTAAGACCCCCTGTTGGTGCCTAAACCTAAGACCCCCCTGTTGGTGCCTAAACCTAAGACCCCCCTTTTGGTGCCTAAACCTAAGACCCCCTGTTGGTGCCTAAACCTAAGACCCCCCTGTTGGTGCCTAAACCTAAGACCCCCCTGTTGGTGCCTAAACCTAAGACCCCCTGTTGGTGCCTAAACCTAAGACCCCCCTGTTGGTGCCTAAACCTAAGACCCCCCTGTTGGTTTTTTCGTTTAAAAATAGTGTAAAAAAAAAAAAAAGTACTGTTTTTCGTTTAAAAATAATGTTTGGAAAAAAATATTGTACTGTTTTTCGTTTAAAAATAATATTTAAAAATGTATAAATCATTAAATAATGTGTAATCATGAGAAACAGTAATAAAACATTAAGTCTCCGGGCGCCGCTTTTAAAACGTTAGTTTTCTCCGGCGCCCTTTTTTCCTATCGGGCGCCCATTAAACGATATTTATTATAGGAGTGAATGGCGGCGCCCGATTTGTCCACTAGCCTCAGGCGCCCGAATTTACTGTTACCGGTGAGGGGTGTGGCAGGGCGTGGTTAGAGGTTTGGTGGGGGGTAAAGTGTCCCTCTTTGTCATCTCAAAAAGTTGGGAGGTATGCTATGGTTACACCACTGACCGGCAGTCAGTGGAGGGGTTGGCAATGTCTTGCTCTTCTTTCTTTCTCTAGTCTCTACAATTTGCCCATCTACACATACTCTATATCTCATAAACACCTCCTGGTGTCCAAGTTCTTAACGGCTACTTATTAACATCAACAGGGAAGGATGTTGTTGCATAAGGTGTTTTAATAATGCTTTTATTGCAGAGGTTATTAGCAGAGAGTTGCCATACACATGACTTGGAAGACTTTGATTCAATCTTTCAAATTACTGTTTGCTACAAGCAGAAAAAAAGATATTCATTTCAAATATTAATTAAAATTCAAATGAAAACCAGGCTTATGTGCCGCCGAAGAGGCAGGCTGTATGTATTAATGAATGTGAAAGCAAATAATAATTCAGCTTTCTAAGGGGCCGCGTACAGCGACACAAGGAGATGAAGATTCAGCGCAAATGAAAAAGTGATGGGTTGACATTGCGAACTGCCAATACCTCATTATAAACAAGCATCCCTGAGACACCGATGGCTGAGACTGGTACAGGAAGAGCTAGAAATATGCAGCTAATAAAAAAGGAAGGGGTTACTTGAATTTATTGTATGTGGCAACTTAAAGAATAATATCCTTACATTTATAAAAGTGGGAAGAACTTTTGTTTCCTGGTGCATATGTAATGTGTAAGTACAGCCAATATTTAGCTACTGATATATGTGTTGTTTTTTTCCTCTGAGACCCTATACCAGTGATGGCTAACCTTGGCACTCCAGCTGTGACAAAACTACAAATCCCATCATGCCTCTGCCTCCCAGAGTTATGCTTAGAGCTGTCAGAGTATTGCAATGCCTCATGGGACATGTAGTTCCACAACATCTGGAGTGCCAAGGTTAGCCATCACTGCCCTACACCTAACAGCTCCTCTTTAAAACCTGATACGGTTGGTCATTGGGTGACTGGGGTTCAAATTCAGAAAAGAGGGTGGAGCCAAAGCCAATCAGATTTGTTTCATTTCAATGCAAATAATGGATGCCAAACAATGCAAAGCTCATAAACTAGGTCATTGACTCATTGTGTGTTAGGGTTAGGAAAAGTGGGCGGAGCCAACACCAGTTAAATACATACCCGGGCAACGCCGGGCAATCAGCTAGTATCAAATATAATTTAATTTGGTGTAGATTTAAAGTAATCCTGAAGTGAAATTGGAAAAAAACAAAAACAAAAAACACAGCTACTCACCTTTGGAGACAGAAGGCTTTGGGCCCTATAGAGCCTTCCTGTTCCTCTTACAGTCCCTTCATTTCAGTGCTGTCTCCCCCATAAGCAGTCTTCGACCAATGGGTTGAAGACAGGTCTGTGCTGCTGTGGGAGGCTGCGGAAGTCTTCGGGAGCCCGAGTTCTCCTGAATACGAGTGACTCAGTCCTGTGCCTGTGTGAGCGCACTCTTTCGCGCACTCGGGCATGCGCAGTATGGAGCTGCCCAACTTCATGAGCGCATAGGCCCTTGAAGACTTCTGAAGCCTCCCCTGGTGGGACATTTGAACAGCAGTGATGGGGCTGGAATGAGGGGATTGTGAGAGGAACAGAATGGCTCTGTAGGACCCGGAGTCTTCCCTCTCCATAGGCAAGAATGGGGTTGATTCACTATAACAAATAGCGAGCATTACCTATCTCCTTTTGCTCTCCTTACTGCATGCTTAGCATGCCTTATCAGAATGAACATGCCTTATCAGAGTTGGCGTACCTTATCAGAGTAGCAAAGCGAGTGCTACTAACTTATGCCTACTAAATGGCAATGACAAGAGTTCCGCTCGTCCTGCCCTGAGCCCCTGCGGATCCAATCACTTTAAAGGACATTATCCCCGCACTTTGATTGGCCCAATAGGCTGCCTGTCACTTGACAGGAAACTTGACAGGCAGCCTTTTGGGCCAATCAAAGTGCGGGGATAATGTCCTTCAAAATGATTGGACCTGCAGGGGCTCAGGGCAGGACCAGTGGAGCTCTCATCATTGCCAATTAGCAGGCATAAGTTTGTAGCGCTCGCTATGCTACTCTGCTAAGGCAGGCAAATTATGTTAAGGCATGTTAACTCTGATAAGGCGTGTTAACCCTGATAAGGCATGCTAAGTGTGCAGTAAGGGGAGAAAAAGGAGATAGCAAGCGTTGCAGGCGGTAACACTCGCTATTTGTTATAGTGAATCAACCCCAAAATGTTTTTTTGTTTTTTGCTAGGTTTTCTTTTAGGAAAAAATTAAACTTGCCCTCTACTTCATCCAACGTAGAGTCTTGGGATTGAGGAAGAGTTGTTGCTAGGATCCCAGAAGAATCTCCAGGACACCTCTGAGCAACACTCATGACCTTAGACATTATAACACTCTTCTTCCAGCTATTATCAATCCTCAATCCAGTTTATTTGCTCATCAAGTAGGCATCACTCACTTACAGTATTTTCAGTTGAGAAGTGCTTCGTTCTCAGATTTTTGATATCCCTAAAAAAACGCAAAAAAATGATTTCCCCTAGGGATGTATCATTGAATAAGGTTTAGATGTCAAGATTGCCGTTTTCTGCTGAACCCACCATTTACAAGCATGGATAGATTGTATGTATTGCGTGTCATCAGCAAGTGAAATTGTGCAGATAATGGAAGGCTACGTTTGCTGGAACAACTGGAGATAAAGCTTGTGTAGGAAGGAGAACAATCACTATCCACTTCTTCTTCGCACTTAGTGGAGCCAGTGGAGATGCTTGACAGACAAAGGTCATGGAGAACACAGCCAGGAGTCGCTGAATCTGAATGTGGAGGAGGAAGTCGTGAACATAATTTCTTCTCTCGTATGTTCACATTGCTGTGGACTCTGTGCATCAGAATGAATTGTGATGTGCTGCATTAGAGATGGGTCATATGGACATGCTCAGTATCTCACATAAGCAAGTGCACCTCTTACATTTTTATGTAATATTTATGATATCTTTTCATAGGACAACACTGAACATCTGACACTTTGGAGATGATTCACAAAGCTTTTCTGTTTTATTATCTCACCTTATTTATTAAGTCACAGTGTATCTCTCCTTAACCTTCCTGGCGGTCAATTAAAACCGCCAGCGTGCAGCGCAGCACTATTTAAATTTTTTTTTTAAAATCATGTAGCTAGCCTAGCGCTAGCTACATGACAGCCGCTGTGCAGCGGCATCCCCCCACCCTCTTAGATCGCCTCCGCGGATTAAGCCCGTCCGGAAATCCCGTTCTGAACAGGATTTCCATTAGGGCTCCAATGGCGACGGGCGGGATGACGTCATCGGCGTTGTGACATCAAAGGGAGTCCTGATCCATCCCTCAGCGCTGCCTGGCACTGATTGGCCAGGCAGAGCATGGGGTCAGGGAGGGGGGGGGCGGCATGGCGGGTAGCGGCGAATCGGCGCGGAGCGGCGATGATCGCAGGTAACACGCAGCTAGCAAAGTGCTAGCTGCGTGTCTAAAAAGAAAAATTATGCAAATTGGACCAGCAGGGCCTGAGAAAACCTCCTGCGCTG
Organism: Hyperolius riggenbachi; assembly: GCF_040937935.1. Classification (NCBI taxonomy): domain Eukaryota; kingdom Metazoa; phylum Chordata; class Amphibia; order Anura; family Hyperoliidae; genus Hyperolius; species Hyperolius riggenbachi. The sequence continues at coordinate 309,229,854 of NC_090652.1, forward strand.
GCTTACTGCCAGGAAGGTTAAAGGGGTTCTCTTGACCTTTTTAAAAACAAAAACTGCCACTTACCTGTGGCTTCTATCGGCCCCCCTGCAGCTGTAATGTCCCATGCTGTCCTATTCTGATGCGCCATTTTCCGCTGCCAGCACTGGTGTAATTATTTGTCTAACTAGATGAATAGAAGTGCTGCTGCATGGCCGTGGCCACACCTGTGCTCGCTCCCATGCGCGACAGCGGCTCCCGTGGCTCCCGTCCCTTACTGCGCAAGCGCAGTACAAAGTTTTCCTGTACTGCACCTGTGCAGTAAGCTCCCACTGATGCACGCAGGAGCGAGCACCCACGCAGCCGCCCTTCTATTTGTTTAGTTAGATGAATAATTACACCAGTGCCGGCAACGGGGAATACCGCATCGGAAGAGGACAGCGCGGGACATTCCAGCAAGGGGCCGATAGAAGCCCCAGGTAAAAATAACACATTTTTCTTTTTTGATGCAAAAATTTGCAAAAAAACATGAAACTCATTATTTTCTCTACACAAAGAATATCAGCATTTTCACTCCTCACTGGTGGACAGCTTCTATAGCATTGTAAATTTGCTGTCCTATCAAAGTAACTCAACACACAGCCATTAATGTTTAAAATGCAGACAACAAAAGTGAGTACACCCCAAAGGGAAGAATATCAAAACTGTGCCCAAAGTGTGAATAGTTTGTGTGCATCATTATTTCCAGCACTACTGTAACGGTCTTGGGCATGGAGATCACTACAGCTCACAGGTTGCCGCGGGAACCCTCTTCCACTCCTTCAAGGACCACTGTCACAAAAATCGTAATATTTAAATACATGTAAACACGTAAGTGTGTTTCTTCCAGAGTAAAACGAGCCAAAAATTACTTTTCTCCTATCTTGCTGTCACTTACAGTAGGTAGTAGAAATCAGACATTACCGACTGGTTTTCGGCTAGTCCATCTCTCCATAGGGAATTCTCAGCATGGCCTTTGTCCTTTATGAAGACACACCCAGAAAAAGATTTATATAAAGGTGCTGGCCAGCCTCCCTGCTCACCGTACACCTTTTTTTTTTGGCAGTTAGACAGAGCAACTGCCATTCACTAAGTGCTTTGGAAAATAAAGAAAACCATGAGAACCCCCCGCCCATGATGAAATGTGCTAGTCCAAAAGCTGTCTTCTGGCTAGCCACTGGAAGTGACAGCAACATAGGAGAAAGTAATTTATGGCTCATTTTACTCTGGAAGAAATGTGCTTTGTATCTGTCAGTTTACATATATTTTAAATTTTAAGATTTTCGCGACAGTGGTCCTTTCATGATGACATCCTCCTCCTGTTCCCCATTTATACCTGAGACCGTGTAACATTAATGGCAGAATTCTGACATTCCTCACTTAGGGGCGTACTCACTTTTGTTGCCAGTGGTTTTGACATCAATGGCTGTGTGTTGAGATATGACAGTTGCCTGAAATGTTGCCTGCTTGTTTTATGAAGCAGTAGAGCACTCATTTAAATCTGGTTGAGGAAACCATATTTATGCAATGCTATTTTGCAGTGCATTATTTGATTTATTCTTAAAGTGTAGCAGAACTCTTGCACAGGACAGAAGGAACACATAGAGAAATGTGTGTTTAGAGAGTTTCCTAATTCCCCCTCATTTGTGTATAATCACAAGTTGTAATCTGATCTCTTCCCTATAGTCACATGACTGTCTATGACAGAGATGGTAGACAAGCTCATTTGAAAGCACAGGATGTAAACCACATGTCTGCTTCCATGCATCAGGAAGTAGACACACTGCAGATTTTTTTTTAAGATTTGTATCAGCTGTACCAAAGAAATGTTTTTGTTTAATGGTTATTATGCTGTCGTGTATCTTTTAGAGCAGAGAGGAGGTCTGAGTTCAGGTCCACTTTTATTCATTATTCATTTATTAGTAAACACTGCTCTGGTGCGACACAAATTACCACATATAATGCACTTTGCAGTCTATTAAGTCACTTAAGTTCTTAATAGAGAGATTATTTTCAATAGTTTCCACAGGCAGCACAAAACAAACACAAGGCAAATGTGATGCAGGTGAGGAGGAAGCAGCAGGGTGCCTGTCACCTTACTAAAAGAAGTGCACATTTTAGAATAGGAATAGAGCTCTGCCTAGGAAAATAACATTAAAGCGGATCCGAGATGAAAAACTAAATATAACAAGTGACTTGTCTATATATCTTATCTAAAGTTTAGATAGTTTACACAGCAAATCTATCTTCAAACCGCTTCAACAGTATATTAATACTTTTTCCTGTGATACAATGGGAGCAGACATGTTTTCTGCTTGTCACTATTACACAATTACACACACAGGCAAGCTTATCTGTATCTAGGCATGCTAATCTGCATATTCTGTGAAAACTCCACTCTTATCTCCTCCATTACACAGGCAACTGATCTGTATCTGCACTGCAGCTCTCAGATTGTGAAAACTCTGCCTCTGAAATCTATAGCTAGTAACACCTTTTTCACCTGCCCAGACTGAAATCCCACAATCCCTTGCAAGCGCCAAGGCACTCTGGAGAAGCTGTGGGTGTGGATTATTTAGTTTATAGGAAATTAGGGTACTAAAACAAAACAAAACAAGTATTTGGCTTGAGGAATGCCCTATAAACTATATGTAAGGAACACAATTATGCAATGAGTAAAAGTTCATCTCGGATCCACTTTAAAAGGGGAAGGCAATCTAGCTGTTCAGTTAAAAGACATTCTTATCTGAACAACAAATACGAGACAAAATAGAAACTGGGCCTAAATACAACATATTACAGAAGATAAGTACGTACCGTATTTTTCACTGCATAAGACACACTTTTTGTCCCCCAAAAAATGGGGAGAAAAAGTCCCTGCGTCTTGTACGGCAAAGGCAGGAAATTACCGACTTCCGAACGCTCGACGATACGAACCGCCGACCCACCGCCATTGGAGATTCCCTGCCTGTGTCCCTGCTGTGCCTGGCTCCCTGCTGTGTGTCTATCCTGCCCCCCCCCCCGCTTATGTCTCCGGGTCCCCCGTGCAGTCAGTGGCATTACCTCCTCCATCATTCCCGGCTTCCCTGTGCGGCTTCCTCCAGTGTCGGCTTCTAATGACACGTCATCAATGATGCATCATTAGAAGCCGGCACTAGAGGAAGCCGCACAGGGAAGCCAGATGTCTTCAAGCACCGTGTGCATGATGGAGGAGGTAAGCCGCTGCTACTGCACGGTGAGACCCAGGGACATAAGAGGGGGCAGGATAGACACGCAACGGGGAGCCAGGCACAGCGGGGAGACATGATATCACAGGGAAACATGAGGATGCAGGGGGGAAGGGGCAGAGGATATGGGGGAGACCACAGAGCACCGGGGGAGACCATAGGACACAGGGGGGAGACAGGGGGAGACCAGAGGACACAGGGGGAAGACCACAGGACACGGGGGAGACCATAGGACACAGGGGGGAGACAGGGGGAGACCAGAGGACACAGGGGGAAGACCACAGGACACGGGGGAGACCACAGGACACAGGGGGGAGACAAGGGGAGACCAGAGGACACACTGGGAGACCAGATGACACAGGGGGGAGACCACAGGACACGGGGGAGACCACAGGACACAGGGGGGAGAAATAGAGGGAGGGTCCCACCTCCAAAGCCTCTTTAAAGGACAAGAGTGGGTAAAAAAAATGCGATGGTCGTCATCTTCTGCACCGGCCGCACCGCTCGCGATTGTCCTCACATGGTCTGGAGCATTCTGCGCAGGTACAGTACTTCGGTGCTTGTGCAGAATGCTCCAAGCCACATGAGCAGGAGGTTGGCATCTTCAACGGAGGGGATCCTGGGACACCGGAGCTGCGGCAAGGGGCAGATAGGCTGCCAGGGGCTGGAGGAAGCCCCAGTTATTTAAATCTTGTTTTTTTTTACTCGCGCCTGTCCTTTAACCCCGTGTCCTCCATGCAACCTGGAATTGCCAGAATTTGGAGCTCTGGCCACGTGGGGCTTCACACCCTGAGCTATACCAGGCTGCATGGTCCGTGGTATGAAGGGGGGGGGGCTATGGAGGATAAGGGTGGCCATGTCTCCCTTCTACCCCAGAGCACTTGTCCAATCCATCTCTGGTGCCCCAGGAGGAGGTGGGGAGCCGGCAACGCCCAAGGGGGCTTCATGGTGGCATCTGGGAGACTTCTTGAAGAAGGGGATCCCCAGATGCCAGCCCCCTCCCCAGGTGAAATGAGTATAGTGGTACACAGTATCCCTTACCTATTTCCACAAAGGGTTAAAAGAAATAAAAACACAACCACTCATTGAATAAAGTATTTTATTAGTCTAAATTAACCATGAATACTTACCTTTAAAAAAATCCCATGCTCGTACCCTCTAAACGTGTGATCTTGATTGACAATCTCCGTCAGCTGCGGCAACACACCACCGCTCCCACCGCAGCTCTTGCTATGCAAAGTATAGCTTAGGGAAAAACGTCTTTCAATTTAGCTCCCCATTGGTCTATTAACAGAATCCTCCGGATTCCCATTGGTCTGTTAATATACCAATAGGGAACCTCAGAGCCACATTTAAAGATGCTTTTGGCTCTAGCTATACTTACCAGTGGTAGGGTGCTATGGGTGCTCCAGGGTGCCTGCGTGGTTGGGCGTGATAGGCGCAGTAAACGCTGCTGGGAGGAGAGCGAGAGCCGTGCAAGAGGAAGGACAGAGCAGAGCTCTAGCTATATGAAGTATAGCTAGAGGCAAAAGATCAGATGTTTCTGACAAAAACTAAATTAGCTGCATGCTTGTTTCAGGTGAGTGATTCAGACTCTACTGATGGATGAAAGATCAGTAGGATGCCAGACAACTGTTATTTATTTTATTTTTTTTTAAAGGAAATACATATGGCAGCCGACACATCCCTCTGTCTTCAGGTGTCCTTTAAGGTATTTGCAGGGGGAGCTCAGCAACATTGGTTTTTGCGTTCTGGGGAAGAATTTTTATTTTTTGATTTGGCCGTCAGCCATTAGACTGCTGTATCCTTTTCAAATAAAAGACAAACCCCCTGAGGTACTCCAGGTGGCTGGTTGCTTCTGTCGCGCTCAGAATAGATTTGGTCGCACCTTATAGCTTAGCTGTATATTTCAGAATGTTTTATGTGTCTGGTATCAACATTATCATTTCCGAGGTATGTGGGTCTGTAGGTTTGATGTGAGAAGAAGTTTGTAAATTAACTTTTTTATGGTAACATCCAGAGCCAGGACAAGATCCTCCAGCACCCAAGGCTGAGACACCAAAGTGCGCCCCTCCATCTCTCCCACCCCAGCCGTCACTCATTGATTGCTATTAGACTAAGAGGCACCCCAGGGCCCCCAACATCCCCAACACCAATCTCTAGTTATCTGGCTTGCGGTCACTGCCATGTAACCCCTTTACTTCTCTCTGCTTCAAACACAATAGGGGAATGATAGCTGAGGCTGGAGCCTCTCTCGCCTCGGCCGCGCCCTGCGCCCCCTCCTACACTACGTCCAGAGGCTGGAGCCTCTCTCGCCTCTGCCTCGGCTGCGCCCTGCGCCCCCTCCTACACTACGTCCAGAGGCTGGAGCCTCTCTCGCCTCTGCCTCGGCCCCGCCCTGCGCCCCCTCCTACACTACGTCCAGAGGCTGGAGCCTCTCTCGCCTCTGCCTCGGCCCGGCCCTGCGCCTCCTCCTACACTACGTCCAGAGGCTGGAGCCTCTCTCGCCTCTGCCTCGGCCCGGCCCTGCGCCTCCTCCTACACTACGTCCAGAGGCTGGAGCCTCTCTCGCCTCTGCCTCGGCCCGGCCCTGCGCCTCCTCCTACACTACGTCCAGAGGCTGGAGCCTCTCTCGCCCCTGCCTCGGCCCGGCCCTGTGCCACCTCCTACACTACGTCCAGAGGCTGGAGCCTCTCTCGCCTCTGCCTCGGCCCGGCCCTGCGCCTCCTCCTACACTACGTCCAGAGGCTGGAGCCTCTCTCGCCTCTGCCTCGGCCCGGCCCTGCGCCTCCTCCTACACTACGTCCAGAGGCTGGAGCCTCTCTCGCCTCTGCCTCAGCCCGGCCCTGGTAACAGCCAGAAATTGAATCTCAGCACGGAAGCAGCTTAATTTAAAGTGAACCCGAGGTGAAAATAAACTGATGAGATAAACAACTATATGTATCCTCCTACTCCTAAAAATGACCTTTTTTTAAGTGTTTCATGTTTTTTTTTTTATATTCAAACATTTACACTGTAGATTTAATGTTTTAATGTCTCTAATCAGTGGCAGCCTATTAAAGAGAATCTGTACTCTAAAATTCTTACAATAAAAAGGATACCATTCTATTCATTATGTTCTCCTGTGCCCCTCTGTGCTGTTTCTGCCACTCCCTGCTGCAATCCTGGCTTGTAATTGCCAGTTTTAGGCAGTGTTTACAAAGAAAAGACATGGCTGCGAACCAGCATGCGATAGGCTGAGAGAAGCTCAGTCCAGTCTGTGACTCATACAGAGCCTGGAGGGGGCTTGGAGAGGTTGTGTATAGCTTCTACCTATCACAAGCAGAGCAGCACATTCCTGCCTCAGCTGACAAAGCTGACAAAGGAAAGAAGATTAGATTATATAACAGAGATAATACATCCACTGTGCAACTAGGAAAGGCTACAGTAAGACAGACCACATTAGAACAGGTATAGGAACTTATAGGATAGACGAAATAAGGCTGAAAATTTTGTTTCAGAATCTCTTTAAAGCGGAACTGTAGAGAGAACCTAAACACATTGTTTCACTTACCGGGGCTTCCTCAAGCCCCCAGCAGCTGTCCTGTCCCGCGACGGTCCTGCCCGAGCCTCCATTCTCCCGCCGCCGCTGCATCCCATACCTCGACTTGTAAGTAGATGCCAGAGCAGCCCTGCCAAGCGTATCATTTCTTCGAGTTCCCCTCTGCAATAGTAAGGAACGTGAAGAAAGGATACGCATGGCCAGAGCCGCGGAGGTGCAGTGGCCCGGCTGCGAAACCGAAAGTAGCTGGCGGCGGGAGAACGGAGGCTCGTCAAGAAGCGGTGCGGGACAGGATGGCTGCTGGGGGCTTGGGGAAGCCCCAGATAAGTGAAACAATGTGTTTATTTTCTCTCTGCAGTTCCGCTTTAAGTGTCTCAGACTTAAAATACACGAACTATTGACCTCTTCATATTTCTCCCCTGCCCATAGAAGTTGTATTCTGTCAGAAAAACTTTTATGGCTGTAATTTGCTTATCAGTGATGTTTACTAAAATGCCTACAAGATACTGACTGACAAGACAGAAGCTGTCACTTGCATGCCTGAGAGTTAACTCTGTCAGGCAGCAAAATAAAACAAGTAAAACGGCCTGGTTATTAATATGTTCTGTACTGTACATACTTATGTTTATCTCATTATATCACATGTCACCTCGGGTACACTTAAAGTCTTACTTTGGGCTGGAAAGAGTTGACATTTCTGTGGAACTAAAGAAGGTCCTCTTCGCTAGCAGACCAAATGATCAAAATGTCATCTGCAGAGGGGAAGTAGATCATGGGTTTTGTGTGATACAAACTGAGACCTTCCACTACTGATTGGATATAAAAGGCCAGCTTGCTTTAGTGACATGGTTCATCCTCTTCTTCAGCTCTGATTTTAGTTTTGGGGTTTTTTCTCGGCTGGAAGAGATCTCTATAATGTCACATCGCACAACACAACGAATTAACCATTTGAAGCAAATGAATAGAGGATAACCACCGCTAACTCCTGACAGACACAGAGACAACTCTGTCGTGATAATTATCTATCACATAGCATCTGTACTGGGCAGGGGTAATGCTAGTCCCAAAGATCAGTGGCACAAGCTGCTGTTATGGTTTGTAGTTATCACATACTTTAGGAGCACTGGCCCTAGTGCCAAACAGTGCCAAAGAGTTTAATGCTGGGAGTCCTTTTTTATCTATAATATATTCCTCCTCTTCCATTTATTTCCCTGCCTAGCTGCTTATCAGAAACACCCTCTGATTACTTGTGTTTACAAGCAAGGCTGAGGTGACTCAGTGATTGGATGAGTACTGTATATACTCGCAAGCAAGCCAAATTTTTCACCCCCCAAAAGTGGCCCAAAAGTTGGGGGGTCGGCTTGCTTGCGAGTCATGGGTAGGTGGGTGGGTAGGTGGTGCCCCTCTCCGCTCCCCCCGCGGCTGCTGCTGCTATTACCTTAGGCGGCGCCGCTTCCTCTATCCCCGTCCTGCTCCGGTAACTAACTACTTCACAGCAGCACGCCCCCCGCTGCTGTGATGACGGAGGAAACCATAGAGAGTGGTTCCCATAGTAACGGCATCACCGCTACAGGAAGCCGCTCTCTATGGTTTCCTCCGTCATCACAGCAGCGAGGGGCGCGCTGCTGTGAAGTAGTTAGTTATCGGAGCAGGACAGGGATAGAGGAAGCGGCGCCGCCAAAGGTAATAGCAGCGGCGGCCGCGGGGGGAGCGGGGAGGGGCACTAGCTACCTACCCACCCACCTACCCATACTGGGGCACTATACTAGCTATACTGAGCACTATATTAGCTAAACTGGGGCACTTCACTAGCTATACTGAGCACTATACTGAGCACTATACTAGCTATACTGAGCACTATACTAGCTATACTGAGCACTATACTAGCTAAACTGAGCACTATACTAGCTAAACTGGGGCACTTTACTAGCTATACTGAGCACTATACTGACTATACTGGGGCACTATGCTAGCTATACTGGGGCACTATGCTAGCTATACTGAGCACTATACTAGCTAAACTGAGCACTATACTAGCTAAACTGGGGCACTTCACTAGTTATACTAAGCACTATACTAGCTATACTGAGCACTATACTAGCTATACTGAGCACTATACTAGCTAAACTGGGGCACTTTACTAGCTATACTGAGCACTATACTAGCTATACTGGGCACTATACTAGCGATACTGGGCACTATACTAGCTATACTGGGACACACTAGGGGAATAAGGCGGCCAGCATTTCCTACCCCCGGCTTATATGGGGGTCAATCATTTTTCCCTGTTTTTTCAGGTGAAAGTTGGGGGGTCGGCTTACATGCGGGTCGGCTTGCTTGCGAGTATATACAGTAAATAAAAAAATAGACAGCGCAGTTGTTAGTATACACCTCACTGGGAGTGTCTGAAGACTCTGGGAGGAGGGCAGCTAATGAATACACAATGAGCAAGAGAAGGGAGGGGGGAAAACAAGAGTCAGGGAGGATATGATGTCAGCATTAGCTTGGCAAGATGGCCACTGCCTAGAGTAGGATTTCTGCTTTTCCTTTATAAAATTCACAGGAATCAGTACGTGGATAGCACAGTACATCTGTTATGCAAGTAGAAGTAGTATTTATCTACTTATATATGTGTTTTTTCTTAATTTTTAGGTTAGCATGGGTGTCGCTTGTTATTTAAAGTGTACCTGAAACGGCTGAAAGGAAATATTTGATACTTACCTGGGACTTCCTCCAGCCTCATAATCACATCTGAGTCTGTCGACGTCCTCCCACGGTCTGCCATTCAGCCTGCAATCAGCCCTGGCAACTGGTTCAGTTGCGCTAGTTGAGGTCTTCTGCCCATGTGTGGGAGGTCCGCGCATGAGCAAAAGACCCTGACTGACATGACTGAACCAGTGTCCCATGCGGCACTGCACGCTGCAGTGGCTCAGTGACTGATGTGTACGCTGTGTTTAGGCTCTCTCCAGTGAAGGGGATAGTGCAGGCAGATACTAGTTTCCAGCTGTGAGTGTTGCCTGCACTCTGCGTTGCTCACAGTGGAGGCTGGGGATGGGAGTTTGCAGGGGATGAGTGTCGGTTAGTATAAAGGCAGGAACCGAGGCTCCGTGTTGCAAGTCAACTTGTTTGTTAGTTACTATGGCAATGTTTTTCAAAGGGGATAAAGCCCCTTCTTGCATATCACAGTGCCCCTCCACCACACTCAATCAGAAGCCACTCACCAGATGCGATGACCACCAGGGTCTAGTAGTCCGTTGGAGATATCCCCAGGTCCCCCCTGACCTCCACGATCTGAGACACACGTCTATTCTATTCTGGGTGTCACCCTGGACTCCGAACTCTACTTCACTCCCCACATCCAAAACCTCACAAAGTCCTGCAACTTCCGCCCTTTCCTGACCTCTGCCACCACCAAACTCCTCATCCATGCCTTGATAATTTCCCGCCTTGACTACTGCAATGCCCTGCTGTCTGGTCTCCCTATGACCCGAACAGCCCACTGCAGTCCATCCTGAATGCAGCAGCCAGAATTATCCACTGCTCCCATCGCTCCACCATGGCGGCTCCCCTCCGTGAATCTCTCCACTGGCTTCCTATCCAGTCCAGAATCAGATTCAAGATACTGTGTCTGACCTACAAATCTGTCCACAAAACCTGTCCAACCTACATTTCTGATCTTACTCAGAGATACACACCTAGCCGCTCACTTGGCTCTTCCAATGAACTTCGCCTAACCGCCCCCCGCATCACCCAGTCCCATGCACGCCTCCAGGACTTCTCAAGAGCTGCTCCAACACTATGGAACTCCCTACCTCCACCCATTAGGGCAGCCCTCTCCTTCAACACCTTCAAGAAAGCCCTCAAAACTCACCTTTTCACTCTGGCCTACTACCCCTCACAAGTGCTCCAAACCCACAGCTGAACTCTGGTCCCCTACCGTTCATGTCCTTACCTCTCCTTCTAGATTGTAAGCCTTTGGGCAGGGTCCTCCTCCTTTTGTGTCCTATCTGATCATGCGCCTCCATTACTGTGCACCCATGCTATGCATCTGAGTGACTTGCCTAATCTCCATGCTTCATCCAGTGACTTGTACTCATACTGTGCTGTGTGATGTGGTCTCTCTTGTATTCCTGTATTGTCTTATTGCTGTATGTCACCCCTAAATATTGTCTGTAACCTAAACTCATGTCCAGCGCTGCATAATATGTTGGCGCTTTATAAATGCAATAAGTAAATATTCCACCCTCAGTATCCCATTCATGGCCAATGTGATAATCCTCTAATAAAAACCTCTCATAGCATAATACTGTAAAACTAATAGTATAAAAGAATAGGGCACTCACATAAAATGACTTGTAAAACAGCGTAGAGTTTTATGTATGGGCTCTCCCCCCCCCCCCCTTTAGGTGGCCTCAGCTGGCTCCTCCTGATGTGCTGCCCTCGCAGTGTATGGATGGCTGTCACACCGCTTCCAAACATATCTCTCTTTACTAGGCCCGGTCCTTGGTCGTCTGCTGTCCAAGTGGGTGACTAAACATGGAAGAAGGGTTGCGACATATGGAAAAGGAGACGGCGAATGGAAAGGGGAGGCTTCAAACAGTGAGCAAGACATGGAAAAGGTATTTCTTGCCAAAGGAGCTATTCATGAGGTAGAGTGGCTGCTGTACAGGCTATTACTTGTGGAAGAGGAAGCTGCACGTGGAATGGGATAGCGATGCTGCACAAGGAAGGGAAGTTCAAAGAAAGTTGGCCTAGGGGTGGAAAAAGTTGAAGTCTGGCTTTGCGTGCACTGCCACCTCTTCATGCTCAAGCACGGGCGTAGTACAGCTGCCTCTGTGCAGTCAGCTGGAACAGCTCATCCATGTGCGGCTCCCTGTTATGGCGCAGGCACGGCCATGCTTGTGTGGCAGCAGCACAGTCAGACTCATACATGAAGAGGCGCATGGACGCGATCTTCTAAAGGCAGCAGCAGGGCCGGGCCGAGGCCTTGGCTGGAGAGGCTCCAGCCTCAGGGCGCAGTGTAGGAGGGGGCGCACAATTCAGTCTGCTGTCATTCCTAATTGTGTTTGAAGCAGAAAGAAATAAGAAAAGGGGATACATAGCAGTGACTGCAAGCCAGATAACTAGAGATTAAGGTGTTGGGGAGGTTGTGGGCCCTGTGGCCCTCTTAGTCTAATAGCAATCAGTGTGTGATGGCTGGGGTGGGAGGGATGGGAGGGGCCTCTTAGTGTAATAGCAATCAGTGTGTGACGGGCGGCTGGGGTAGGAGGGATGGAGGGGCGCACTTTGGTGTCTCAGCCTTGTGTGCTGGAGGACCTTGTCCCGTCTCTGGGCAGCAGCAGTCATCTCCTGGAGGACATTTGTAGTATGGTCTTGCATACACTAAAGCAGGGGTCCCCAAAATGTTTTCAGTCAAGGGCCGGGTCAACATACTTCAGACTGCTGGGGGGCGGAGTATACATACATGTAGAAAACATCACATTGAGCCTAGGTAGTGTAAACTATTACCTGTTAACACGTGCAGCCATTATGTCTCCCATATGCCCTGCAACACAGAGGAGAACTCCTCCGGAGGAGAAGCAGCCATTCATGTGATGCCCGAAGAACATCTTTGCTACAGACAGTGAAGCATACCCAGGTGACAACCTGCAGTCCAATTGGACCCATGTGGATGGGTGGTGCCAGCACTGCTATTCTATATGTGGGTCGCAGATATTTAAAGATGCAGTGGACCACATCTATAAGTAATAGATTTTGAAAGAGGGGGGGCGGTGAAAAAGCCTCAGGGGGCCGCATTCGGCCCGCGGGCCTTAGTGTGAGGAACACTGCACTAAAGGATCAAACCCATAGTTTTAAGGGAAGTGAAACGGCTGAAAAGAGGGATGACACCCTCTAAGAGATATTTGCCTCAGAGCAGACATTGCCTTGATAAAGGGGTCCTACGTGGAGCCGAAATGTTGGCTATATTCTTATACATGGAACCAATAAAGATTAATTTTGGATGTGCCAGCTCTTTTCTTTGTTGTTTTTCCTGGAGAACGTCTGAACTCTGAAGCCTATGCAAGATCAAGAGACTTCCGTTTTTCTAGGTAAGTCTCTCTCTTTTGTGTTCCTGGCCACCTCAGGTTCTCTTTAAGAAAGCTTTTGAATGAATGTTCCTATCACAGCAAGGAGGAATTAAAAAAAATATCTAAAAAGTTCATTTCAGTTCACTAATTTTAAAAGCAAAAGGCAGAACAAAGGATTGTTCGTTAAAATACCAATGGAAGGACAAAGAACATGGATTGCTAATTGGTATTTTGATGTTGCACAGAGATGATACAATGGCCGAGCATTCTTCTTCTGCTAGGCTCATTATATAAAAGGCAGAGCTCTTCTGAGGACACAGGCACAAGGTTAAAGAGGAGCTCCGTGCAGCTGAAAACTCCGTACATGCCTTTCTGACCCGTAGAATAAACACAAGGTAGTAACAAATGGTGTGTGAAATGATTTAAAATAGTTTAACCACTTAACTCTATCCGGATTGATATATCAATTTACACTAACTCCCCCTGGCCCCGCGTGCGCTCTTGCCGCCTTCCTTTAGCCTGGAGATCAATGAATGCAAAGTTTCCAGAATGAAGCAGGCACACCTTCCGTCATCCGATTTCGGAGGGGGTGCTTGGTGAAGTGGTATGGGCAGTACCACATTCAAGTCAGTCCACAAGAATCACCAGCACACCACCAGCTTACAGCACACCTTTTATTGTGCTAGTCTCTAGAGATGTCGCGAACCTCCGATTTTCGGTTCGCGAACACCGTTCGCGAACTTCCGCGGATGGTTCGGTTCGCGTAAAAGTTCGCGGACCGCAATAGACTTGAATGGGGATGCGAACTTTGAAAAAATAGAAAAAATTATGCTGGCCACAAAAGTGATAAAAAAGATGTTTCAAGGGGTCTAAGGCCCGGTTCACACTTGCGGTTGTTTGCCAAACGGACCGGATGACCTGACCGGGTCCGGACCGGATCCGGATCGGAACCGTACTGTTCTGATCCGGATCCGATCCGGATCCGGTCAGGTTGCATCAGGTGTCCATCAGGATGCGATCCGGATCCGTTTGGCAAAAAAACGTTAAAAACAAAAAAAAAGTTGGGGGTCTGGGAGGTCAGCAGAAGGGGGACCTGTGGAATCAGGCCCTCTGCTGTTTAGCACTCACCTCCACCTGCGACATGCTGCCAACATCTCCGGATCCGGATCCAGCTGTGCTGCTCCACTCCAAAATGCTTGCCCATGTGTCCCCATCCAATATCGCCGCAACAATCCCCATAGGAAGTGGGGTAGAACATCCGGATTTCTCAGCCTGTGTGTTGTGCGCTCTCCGGTTCCCATTGGTTTGTATTGGCCGGATGGTGCAGTCCGGCTCCGCCCCGGATACGGCTGCCGGAGGAGCCGGATGAAAAAATAGCGCATGTTGGAACGGAGGCCGGAGTCCGGATCCGGCCCGGATCCGGTCCGGCTCCGGTTCGGCAGAACGGACGCATGTGAACGGACGCATAGGCTTTCATTGCTATGCCGTGCGTCCGTTCCGTCCGTTCTGCAAGCGGTGCGGCTCCGGCACGGCGATTCCGGAGGGCCACCGCAAGTGTGAACCGGGCCTAACACCTGGAGGGGGGCATGGCGGAGTGGGATACATGCCCAAAGTCCTGGGGAAAAATCTGGATGTGACGCAAAGCAGCGTTTTAAGGGCAGAAATCACATTGAATGCTAAATTGCAGGCCTAAAGTGCTTTCAAACATCTTGCATGTGTATACATCAATCAGGTAGTGTAATTAAGGTACTGCTTCACACTGACACACCAAACTCACCGTGTAACGCACCGCAAACAGCTGTTTGCGTAGTGACGACCGTGCTGGACTGATGCGCAACATGGCCAGAGTGCAGACCGTGGTAGTTTTCCAGCCCATATGGTCGCCGGGCTGTGGTAGCTCACAACAGTGACTGTCAAGCTGATCAAATTTGGTCTGTCCACAATGAAGCAACGACCTTATTATTTTCTTGTATGTAGGTAGGCATAGGTAGGAGTCCCAGTATAGGTAGGTAGGTAGGCATAGGTAGGAGTCCCAGTATAGGTATGTAGGCATAGGTATTAGTCCCAGTATAGGGAGGTAGGTAGGCATAGGTAGGAGTTCCAGTATAGGTAGGTAGGCATAGGTAGGTGCCTCAGTGGTTAGCTAGGCATAGGTAGGAGACCCAGTATAGGTAGGTAGGCATAGGTAGGTGCCCCAGTAGTTAGCTAGGCATAGGTAGGAGACCCAATATAGGTATGCAGGCATAGGTAGGAATCCCAGTATAGGTAGGTAGTCATAGGTAGGCATAGGTAGGTGCCTCAGTAGTTAGCTAGGCATAGGTAGGAGACCCAGTATAGGTAGGTAGGCGTAGGTAGGTGTCCCAGTAGTTAGCTAGGCATAGGTAGGAGACCCAGTATAGGTAGGTAGGCATAGGTAGGAGTCCCAGTATAGGTAGGTAGGCATAGGTAGGTGCCTCAGTAGTTAGCTAGGCATAGGTAGGAGACCCAGTATAGGTAGGTAGGCATAGGTAGGTGCCTCAGTAGTTAGCTAGGCATAGGTAGGAGACCCAGTATAGGTAGGTAGGCATAGGTAGGTTTCCCAGTGGTTAGCTAGGTATAGGTAGGAGACCAAGTATAGGTAGCTAGGCATAGGTAGGAGACCCAGTATAGGTAGCTAGGCATAGGTAGGAGACCCAGTATAGGTAGGTAGGCATAGGTAGGAGTCCCAGTATAGGTAGGTAGGCATGGGTAGGTGCCTCAGTAGTTAGCTAGGCATAGGTAGGAGTCCCAGTATAGGTAAGTAGGTGCCCCAGTAGTTAGGTAGGCATAGGTAGGTGTCCCAGTATAGATAGTTAGGCAGGGCCTGGCTGGCACAGTAATAACAATTACCAAGGTCCAACTGCAACAGATAGGGCTGTATAATTCAGTGAGCAACACACAAAAAAAAAAACAACACATCAGGAAAACATTAGCTCTCAAAAGAGCTGTTGAGGGGTGCTATTTTAGCTATAACAATCAGCCAGGAGCAAGCCAAGAGCCTAACTAATCTTTCCCTAGGAGAAAAATCTGCAGCAGCTCTCCCTACTCTGTCTATTTGCAGCAGGCACACGAGTGAGTGTCATGGCCAGCAAGCCTGCCTTATACTGTATAATGGGGGGGCTCCAGGGCTTAGTGTAGCCTGAATGGCTACAATGTGTCTGCTGACTGTGATGCAGAGGGTCAAAGTTGACCCTCATAGTGCATTATGGGGTGAATCGAACTTCCGCAAAACTTTGCATGGTCCAGGCGAACGCGAACCGCCAAAGTTCGCCTGGAACCGTTCGCGACTTCTCTACTAGTCTCCACAATAATCCAACAATTGTTTCGGGGGCCACGCAGGGCCCCCCTTTATCAAGGCCTGTGGTAACCATATGCCTTGATAAAGGTGGACCCTGTGTGGCCCCCGAAACAATTGTTGGATTATTGTGGAGACTAGCATAATAAAAGGTGTGCTGTAAGCTGGTGGTGTGCTGGTGATTCTTGTGGACTGGAGATCAATGAATTCCCGGGAACTTAATGGGAACTAAGTTCCCATTCATTGATCTAAGTCCCCCATGAAAGACTGATTCCATTAATAAGATGGCTCTGTCTTTCACAAAGCCCCTACTGTCCCGTCCACGCATTACTTCTGTTTTGCGTACTAATACCATGCATATGGAAGTGAGCTGCTAGGACATATTGTGTCCAAATAGTAAAATTACATCTGGAAATAAAAATTTCCAGATAATGACTTTTTTTTACTTTTAAAACGTTACTTTAAAATTAGCCTCTTACCTCCCACACTCCCCAATAGCTAAAATAAAAATAAAAAATATACATTAACAAATACATAAATAGTTACCTTAGGGACAAAACTTTTTTTTAAATGTATGTAGTAAGGTATATTGCTGTTTTTAAATTATGGGCTTGTAATAAGTGATGGACGCAAAACTGAAAAAAAAATGCACCTTTATTTCCAAATAAAATATTGGCGCCATACATTGTGATAGGGACATAATGTAAATGGTGTAATAACCGGGACATATGGGCAAATAAAATACATAACTTTTAATCACGGTAGCATGTATTATTTTAAAACTATAATGGCCTGTTAAAATTGATTTATAATAAAATAATTCTTAGCAAAATGTACCTCCCAAAGAAAACCTAAATGGTGGTGGAAAAAACAAGATATAAATCATTTCATTGTGATAAGCAGTGATAAAGTTATTGGCAAATGAATGGGAGGTGGAAGTTGCTCGGATGCATAAGGTGAAACAACACTGAAGGCTGAAGTGGTTAAACAAATAGTGAGCTTAGAAGTCCTAATTTTTTTTAACATATTTGTATATAATTTAATGAATACAAATCCTTATTTGTACAATAATTATGTATACAGTGCTGAATTTCTGGTAATGCCTCAAAGGCCTGGGCCTTGGGTAGCTGGAGACTAATGAGGTAGGCACCTGAACTTGAAAGACGGGTTGCTACACATAAAAAAGGGGATTGAAAATGAGGATCAACACATGAAAAAGGGAAACTGATGCCCAAGATAGCTGTTAATGAAAGAGAGGGGCTCCAATAATACACATGGAAAGAGCGGGTTGCACAGGGAATGGGAGGGGCATTGCTACACAAGAAAGGGGAGGAGCCACAACATACTATGTCCTAGGGGCACACAAAAGTATAAATCCGGCATTGTATTTATAAATGACTCAATGAATATCATCAAAATCTTCCTCATATAGTGCTCGTGGTTGCAATTTGAAGAGACTGAAGATGTCTTGCCAGGAGTCATACCAGTGTGATGCAACACGGGCGGGTGAGAGAAAGGGGGATGTTCATTACATGGGGGGGGGGGTAGCAGGCAGAGGCCACAGCGCTAGGATGATTTCCAAAGATGTTCATGCTAAAATCCACTGGAAATCTGACTGCACTGTGTGGGCACCTAATAGATCACTCTCTCTCTGATGAGATTCGGCCAAAGAGGGATCTATCTGATGGCCGATCTGGTGACCATTGTCTAATGTATGAGACAGAGGCGCTCGGCCACGCTACAATCAGTTTGGAGTTGCTCCGTTTATTGCCTGATGAAGCGGGAATGTGCCCGCGAAATGTGTTGCAAAGTGGAGTGTATGTTCAATTAATGTTATTTTTGATATAAATAACGAATCCCTGTTGAGTGAGGTAAGTCCACCGCTTCCCCCTTTTAAACGGCTTTTAGACATTTTTATCCTATTTTGGCACCTCTGTTTAAAGAAGTTTTCTAAAATATCGTCTAATGTATTGGAGACCTTAGGCAAACTTAGCACAATAAGTCTGCTGAGCTGTACCACTGCAGTGCAGGCAACAACAACGTTAGTCTCTCAGCAGCTCAGGGAAGTGGTGGGATTTGAGCAGCTCTGTGCTCGGAAAGAAAGAAGGAAAGACTAGCCAGTGCCCCCTCAGTTCCATTCTTGTAGTGGATGATGGTACTGTCCCAAGTCTGGACAATAACCTGCCCAATCAAATTGTATAGTCATCTAATCAGGAAATGTGACTACAGGAGCCAGCCAGTCAGGTACTTCCAGTATATTTATATTTATGGATCTTTAACGCAGGATTGAACTTCATCCCACCAGTAGCTGATACCCCCTTTCCCACGAGAAATCTTTACCTTTTCTCTAACAGATCATCAGGAGCTTTGTATGGCTAATATTGTGGTGAAACCCCTCCCACAGTGTGATGTCAGCACTAAGCACCTAGGTCCTGACAGTTTCTTGTCTGTGAATCACATTGCTTTGTGGGAAGTAACAGCTTTTTCCAACTGCCAAGCAAGCAATATCTCCCTCTGTGCGAAGAACTCTCGATAACGAACAGATCAGAACAGAACGTACAGATCACCTGGCAGAACTAAAGATGTCACCACTAGTGATACATTTTAGAATGTAGATCAGGGACAGGAACAATTTTACAATGGCCAAACACTGACTAAATAATGTATTAACCTTTTTACCTCGAAAGGTTTTTCCTCTTAAAAAATCAGAGCAATTTTCACCTGTGGGCGCTCCTTCCATTCATTCACCTATAACTTTATTACTACTTAACACAACAAAACAATCTATATCTTGTTTTTTTTCGCCACTGATTAGACTTTCTTTGGGGGGTACTTTTTGCTAAGAATTATTTTATTCTAACTCATTTTTAATGGGAATAAGAAGAAACATTTTTGAAAAAATTAATTATTTCTCAGTTTTCGGCCATTATAGTTTTAAAATAAAACATGCTACCATAATTAACCTATTTTGGTTCCTGGACGTAGAAACTATGTCCAGGAACCATGCGCGCTACCGAGCACTCCCGCGGACGATCGCGCGCGTGCACGCGCGCTCCCGGCCCTCGGTTCGTTAGCCAGGCAACCAGTGAATCGGGCTATGGTGCCCGATCATTGATTCCTCTACCCCGCTGAAAAAGCGACAGCTTCTCTCGGAAGCTTCACTTTTTCTGGCTGTAACGTACCCCATGCGTCGCTCTAAAAGTAAAACAAATAAAATTCAAACACACATTTACATTATAATTGTTATTACTTGTTTACATTCCACCCTCCCAAAACTACCCAAATACAATGTTTAATATAAAAAAAAAAAACATTACAATAATACAAAAAAAAAAACATGTAAATATTTACCTAAGGGTCTAAACTTTTTAAATATCAATGTAAAGATGATATACTTCTATATTTTTTTTATTTTAAACTTGTAAATAGTGATAGATGTAAAATGGAAAAAAATGCACCTTTATTTCCAAATAAAATATTGTCGCCATACATTGTGATAGGGACATAATTTTAACGGTGTAATAACCGGGACATATGGGCAAATACAATACAAGGGAGTTTTAATTATGGAGGCATGTATTATTTTAAAACTATAATGGCTGAAAACTGAGAAATAATGAATTTTTTCCGTTTTTTTCTTATTCTTCCTGTTAAAATACATTTACAGTAAAGTGGCTCTTAGCAAAATGTACCCCCCAAAGAAAGCCTAATTGGTGGTGGAAAAAACAAGATATAGATCAGTTCATTGTGATAAGTAGTGATAAAGTTATAGGCTAATGAATGGGAGGTGAACAACAAGTGAAAACGACGGAACGCGAATGGGTTAAAACCCACACATTTTATTTTGCCCATTTGTATCGGTTATTGCAACATTTAAAATTTTTCCCTGGTACAATGTATGGCGCCAATATTTTATTTGGAAATAAAGTCCCTAAGGTAACTATTTATGCATTTTTTATCATTTGCATTTTTTTTTCATTAAAAAAAATACAAAATAAAAACATGGTAACTTTAGGGGAGTGTGGGAGGCCAGGGCTTAATTAAAAAAATAAAAAAAAGGTAACTAGGGATGATAAACTGAAAAAAAAGGGGGGATGTAATATTACAATTTGGCCACAAGATGTCATCAGTGGTGACTTCAGCTATGTACTGTTAGTACAGAAACGGAAGCTCTACGTGCACGGGATTCATGAATGGCAGAGCCGACTGAATAGACGGCTGCAGCCATTCACAGGGGAACTTAGATCAATGAATGGGATTTGTTTTCCCATTCATTGATCTAGTGGCAGGCGATCGGCAGTAATGAGCGGCGGTACCGAGCGCGGGGGGGCGAGCAGGGGGATGTTGCGGGAGGGACGTAGTAGCTACGTCCCTGCACAGAGTTGTGGCATTTTGCAGGGGCGTAGTTACTCCTCCCGGGGGAGGGGAAATGGTTAATGAATATTGTAAAATATAAGCAATTTTAATCATTGCAATTTTCACTACAGTTCCTCTTTAAAAAAGGATGTACGGTACATGCAATACACAAATGTACGTAAATGCAAATGTACTGTCATGTGCATTAACAATGAGATGCAGAACTAGAGCTTGAATTAATGCACTAACTAGCTAATGAAGGGTTTGACTAGTTGACAGGGAAGACCAGACATATATCTGTGGGTCATAATAGTATTTCCTAAGCAATAAACCGCTTCCAGACATCATGGGAGGGAAATCCTTGTGAGATTTTGCTGATAGAAGCTCATTTTCCAATTTTTGCTCAAATTGCAAAGTGCACAAAATTGTGACAGTAAAACAGAGACACGAAAAAGCGCTCAGCAGAGCTTGTCAAGATGAAACAGAGGAGCCCCGAGAAGATGCCTCATTTCCTCGGAGGCCCAGGTGAGGCGGGTGTCAGTCAGACACAAACGTATCCTGGTTTCACCAGGGGAAAGAGACCATCCTGGGAACCGCTTCTCCCCGCCAGACAGACATTCTGATGGGAAGAAGAAAAATGTAAGCAAATTAACTGTTAGGTTTTTCAAAACTTTAGTGATGATTAGAAATATATATCTATATATATTAAAAAAAAAAGAAAAAAAAAAGGAGCAAGAAAAACACTTTGAAACACTTTCCACAGATACCGGAGAGAAAAAGTTTGAGATGGTGTCTATTCCACTAAAGCAGTGATCTGCAAACTTGGCTTTCCAGCTGTTAAAGAGTAACTGTTAGCCCCAAAACGGAAAATGAAATCTCTCTTGCAATCTTTTATTTACTATTTAAATGAGCCAAAAAGGCATTGTAGAAGTTAAAAATCAATATAATTTTTTTACTTTGTATCCTTTTACCCCAGCTCCGGACGCAAAGCCGTATAGCAGATACTGCTGAGCATGCATAGCATGCCTAGCTCTGCCCGACCCCCCTCTCTCCCCCAGGTCCAGGTGCCGATATATGCTCACTCCAAACAGCTGACCGCTCTGACACGGAGAGAGAGCGGGAGCACTTCCAGCGCCGCCACCGCAGAGCATCTCTCACATGTGACTCGGCGGCGGCTGCTCTGCGGTGGCGGCGCTGGAAGTGCTCCCGCTCTCTCTCCGTGTCAGAGCGGTCAGCTGTTTGGAGTGAGCATATATCGGCACCTGGTCCTGGGGGGGAGAGGGGGGTCGGGCAGAGCTAGGCATGCTATGCATGCTCAGCAGTATCTGCTATACGGCTTTGCGTCCGGAGCTGGGGTAAAAGGATACAAAGTAAAAAAATTATATTGATTTTTAACTTCTACAATGCCTTTTTGGCTCATTTAAATAGTAAATAAAAGATTGCAAGAGAGATTTCATTTTCAGTTTTGGGGCTAACAGTTACTCTTTAAAGAGACACTGAAGCGAAAAAAAAATTATGATATTATGATTTGTATGTGTAGTACAGCTAAGAAATAAAACATTAAGATCAGATACATCAGTCTAATTGTTTCCAGTACAGGAAGAGTTGAGAAACTCCAGTTGTTATCTCTATGCAAACAAGCCATTAAGCTCTCCGACTAAGTTAGTCCTGGAGAGGGCTGTTATCTGACTTTTATTATCTCAACTGTAAGTGAACTGTTTACTTTTTATCTGCCAGAGGAGAGTTCATTACTTCACAGACTGCTCTGAAAGGCTCATTTTGAATGCTGAGTGTTGTGTAATCTGCACATATTATAGAATGATGCAATGTTAGAAAAAACACGATATACCTGAAAATAAAAGTATGAGAATATTTTCTTTGCTGCTAATCTTCTAGTAATTATTCATAGTACACAACCAATTCATTATATCATATATTTTTTTTTTGCTTCAGTGTCTCTTTAAAGAACTACAAGTCTCACAATGCATTTGCCTTTATGAATCATGACTGTGGCTGTCAGACTCCTGCAATGCATTAACAGCTGGAGAGCCAAGTTTGCGGATCACTGCCCTAAGGTGATGTCAATTTGTGATTTATTGTAAAATCATTTTCCCAGTTTAGCTTGCAACCAACCGGTGATGAGTGTCTGAGGGCCCATGCAATTTTATTGGAATAGTTTACACTGAATGATTTTTGGTTTTGTTATTGTAGACCGTTCCAATCTGGAGAAAAAACAAACAAACAAAAAACAAAAACAAAAAAAAAACCAAAACTGCTTCCTGCAGCACCACACATCCATGTCACTTTTAGCACAAACACTTGTGTGCCGCACCCATGTGAGTATGGCTGTGCCTGCACCGTAGCATAGACAGGGCTGGATTTCTGGAAAAGGCCACAAAGGCCTGGGCCTTGGGCAGCTGTAGCCCAATGGAGCACCTGCATATGAAAGAGGAGGCTAAAAATGGGGAGCAACACATGAACAAGGGAAAATGATGCCCAAGGGAGTGGTTCATGAAAGAGAGAGGCTGCTCTACATGGATGATACACATGGAAGAGAGGGCTGCACATGGAATGGGAGGGGCTACTGTACATGGATGATACACATGAAAGAGGGGGCTGCACATGGAATGGGAGGGGTTGCTGTACATGAATGAAACACATGGAAGAGGAGGCTGCACATGGAATGGGAGGGGGTCTGCTGTACATGGATGATACACATGGAAGAGGGGGCTGCACATGGAATGAGAGGGGGCTGCTGTACATGGATGATACACATGGAAGAGGGGGCTGCACATGGAATTAGAGGGGGCTGCTGTACATGGATGATACACATGGAAGAGGGGGCTGCACATAGAATGAGAGGGGCTGCTATACATGGATGATACACATGGAAGAGGGGGCTGCACATGGAATGGAAGAGGGCTGCTGTACATGGATGATACACATGGAAGAGGGGGCTGCACATGGAATGAGAGGGGGCTGCTGTACATGGAGGATACACATGGAAGAGGGGGCTGCACATGGAATGGGAGGGACTGCTGTACATGGATGATACACATGGAAGAGGGGGCTGCACATGGAATGAGAGGGGGCTGCTGTACATGGAGGATACACATGGAAGAGGGGGCTGCACATGGAATGAGAGGGGGCTGCTGTACATGGATGATACACATGGATGAGGGGGCTGCACATGCAATGGGAGGGTCTGCTGTACATGGATGTTACACATGGAAGAGGGAGCTGCACATGGAATGGGAGGGGCTGCTGTACATGGATGATACACATGGAAGAGGGGGCTACACATGGAATGGGAGGGGGGATGCTGTACATGGATGATACACATGGAAGAGGGGGCTGCACATGGAATGAGAGGGGGCTGCTGTACATGGATGATACACATGGATGAGGGGGCTGCACATGCAATGGGAGGGTCTGCTGTACATGGATGATACACATGGAAGAGGGGGCTGTACATGGAATGGGAGGGGGCTGCACATGGAATGGGAGGGGCTGCTGTACATGGATGATACACATGGAAGAGGGGCTGAACGTGGAATGGGAGGGGGGCTGCTGTACATGGATGATACACATGGAAGAGGGGGCTGCACATGGAATGGGAGGGGGCTGCACATGGAATGGGAGGTGCTGCTGTACATGGATGATACACATGGAAGAGGGGCTGAACGTGGAATGGGAGGGGGCTGCTGTACATGGATGATACACATGGAAGAGGGGGCTGCACATGGAATGGGAGGGGGGTTACAGTACATGGATGATACACATGGAAGAGGGGGCTGCACATGGAATGTGAGGGGCTGCTGTACATAAAAGAAGAGCCACAACATACTTAGCCTAGGGGCACAAAAATTATAAATCT
Organism: Hyperolius riggenbachi; assembly: GCF_040937935.1. NCBI lineage: Eukaryota > Metazoa > Chordata > Amphibia > Anura > Hyperoliidae > Hyperolius > Hyperolius riggenbachi. The sequence continues at coordinate 309,254,252 of NC_090652.1, forward strand.
AGCCCTGATCATGGAGCCAATCCTGGATGAGCGGTTCTGTGCAAGTCATCGGAAAGTATGGCCACAATAACATATTTGATAAGATCTTTATGGATATGTTCTAGGAGTCCGCACTTGGCAACAGTGAGAGCAAGGAGGACACAAGTAGCCTCTGGATGAACCAGAGGCTTCCCTTTTTGTAGGTATCTACTTTTTCAGGCCACAATCTGCCTTAATAGATCCCGTAGTGATCACAGTAATTGTAGTCTACAGGTGGCATCAGGTGGAGAACAGGAACTTGGAAGGTTCTCATGATGTGCGAGATCCTTTCTCAGTTCTCCTTAGTATTGGGGCAGTATGCCCTCCAGTAGTTTGCACTGTGGGCCAGAGCTGAGCTGCAGTGCACACAGTGCCACTTGTTTTGCATTCCACATACTGGGAATGAGGGCTAGAATGCGAATACTACTTATTGTGTTTTTATGCGTGTGCCCTTCTAAAAAATAAAAAAATGAAAGAAAATGGACACAATGTTGCCTAAGTTGCATATAGTGAACCGAGACGTGTGTCTGGAGTCTGGAGACAGGCTCCGGAAACCATGGTGTTGCATTGCCTCACATGTGGACATCAGTTATAATTTGACTTCTGTTTTTTCCATATCACCTCGAACTTCAAATGGATATCTGAGCGCTCTTCTGCCCTCTCTGTGGAGGCTACGCAAGACAATGATCTTCCAGAAAGTAATGAACAAGGTCACAGCTAACCTGATAGAATCTAAATCCAATTACAGATACGACGTTCAGAGTTCTCCAACAAGTCCTCTCTTCAGTCGGAAGAATTCGCTATTAAATATAATACAAAGATAAAATTCTACCGGGGAAATAGTTTTCATTGAGTGTGTTTATCACCACTTCATTTCGGCGAGGCACTGCATTTTTTACATGATATCGGAGTGACAGTCACCCCGTATCATGCTATCTTGCTAATTAACTTCACAGTTTCTCGAAGTCTCTATTTTTCTCGGAAACGTTAGCTACTGGCCCGCAGCTTCTGATGGTATCATTAGGACTGAGATCCAAATTTCAATTAACAAAAAGTTGTGGCTCGGCAGTAGCATTAGAAAGACAAAGCTATCGTAGGATCTTCAGTGTAAACTTTCAAGTTTCTCTTGCGAAGATCACGGCACAGAGCTAGGTTTGAAGATGAAGAAACAAAAAAGTGCTTCAAACACATGCAAATATTTGTTTTTACTTATGAGTTAAAGGACAACACAAAACAAAGAACTGTAAAGTGATGTGGACAATATGCTAATAAAGCACTCCCGTGACTTTGAAAAATATTCAAATTGTGCCTATAACCTTAAAAAAAGTTAGATACTTATAGTGAAGATTGCAATGGAATGATTACAATTAATTTTGTTGCAATTTTTTAAATATGTATTTACGATTTGGACATTCACTTGATTTTGTGTAATCCATTCATAATTTTGTGTAATTACGGGAAATTTTACGTAATTGTGTCCTGACTTAAGCGGGTAATAGCAAAGCCCCCGTACATGCTATCACCACCAAAATTGCTAGTTATGTTAAGAGGAAAAGTTGAAAAAAAATAATAATAATAATTTTGTAAAAACGCATTGTAGTTTTTGAGAGAATCGATTTTAAAAATGCAAAGGAAAAACTGTTTTTAAACTCAGAAATATTACAGTTTAAAAACAATTTTTCCTTTGCATTTTTAAAATCAATTTTCTCAAAAACTACAAGGTCTTTCTGACTTGTACCCACTATTCTCCTTAACCCATTCAGGTTCCGTCGTTTTAACGTGAGAAATGTTCACCTCCCATTCATTAGCCTATAACTTTATCACTACTTATCACAATGCACTGATCTATATCTTGTTTTTTTCCGCCACCAATTTCTTTGGGGGGTAAATTTTGCTAAGAGCCACTTTACTGTAAATGCATTTTAACAGGAAGAATAAGAAAAAACGGAAAAAATTTATTATTTCTCAGTTTTCAGCCATTATAGTTTTAAAATAATACATGCCTCCATAATTAAAACTCACGTATTGTATTTGTCCATATATCCCGGTTATTACACCGTTAAAATTATGTCCCTATCACAATGTATGGTTACAATATTTTATTTGGAAATAAAGGTGCATTTTTTCCGTTTTGCATCTATCACTGTTTACAAGTTTAAAATAAAAAAAAAAATAGAAATATTTCATCTTTACATTGATATTTAAAAAGTTTAGACCCTTAGGTAAATATTTACATGTTTTTTTTTTATTGTAATGTTTTTTTTTATAGTAAACATTTTATTTGGGTAGTTTTGGGAGGGTGGGAGGTAAACAATAGATTTCTAATGTAAATGTGTGTTAATTTAAAAATTTTTTTTTTTTACAGGTGTAGTATTACTTTTTGGCCACAAGATGGCGGCCATGAGTCTGTTTACATGACGTCACTCTAAGCGTAACACACGCTTACAGTGACGCATCGGGAAGGGAACGGCCAGAAAAGGCGCAGCTTCCGAGAGATGCTGTCGCTTTTTCAGCGGGGGAGAGAAATCAGTGATCGGGCACCATAGCCCGATACATTGATTCCCTGGCTACCGAATCAGCGGCCGGGAGTGCGCATGGTTCCTGGACGTAGAAACTACGTCCAGGAACCAAAATAGGTTAATATATATAGCAATTTTATTGACAGTAACTTAACATGTATGTTGGTACAAAATTACGTGAAAATTGCACACAACATTACATGAAATTACGACTGATTATACTTAAAGGAAACCAGGCACAAGTAAAGTTAAAAGTTTTATACATAGCTGGGGCTTCCTCCAACCCCATCTGCACAGATCACTCCCACACCGCTGTCCTCCGCTGCCTGCAGCTCCGGTACCGGGTCCTGTAAGTTCTGCCAAGGCCCAGGTATGTATAAAACTTTTAACTTTACTCGTCTCTGGTGCACTTTATTTACTGGCAAAATTAATTAGGTTAATTCCCCAAATTTTGCGTTACGATTTTGCATCGTTATTGTGAATTTCAATTTGAAATTATGTCTATGCAAAATCTGTGCTAATCACTACACATAAAAGTATTGTGGCTGCAAAGAGGTAATTTAGAAAGGAAGTGAGTAGAAAAACATAACATAACAGACCAAAGCAAACGCACCCATACACACGCACACACAAAGTTTGGTTAGACTTTATTACTACAAGCCCCGTGATAAAATATGCAAAGCTACAAGCTCTTTTGCCAGTCCGAACTGTTAGACTTACATATAAAAAACATAACACTTTAAAGGGAACCTAAGGCCACATACACACATCAGACCATAGTCTTTGGAAAATGAAAGATCACAGACCAATCTTACCACCCTTCATGTAGTATGAGAGCCATACTCTACACAGTCTATTCTATGGAGCTGAAGTCCCCATCAGACAGAAATCTTTGCAAGATGCTGGACACACAGATGCTGTACAGACACAAAAGATCAGTATCTGCAAAAGATCTGTTCCTGCCAAAGATCCGTTCCTGCAAATTGCATTCATAGTCTATGAGATCTGCAGATCATCATACACACATGATTTAACTGACATTCATCTGCAGATCAGATCCACCAGGATGGATTTTCAGATCTGCAGATGATTGCTTGATCTGCAGATGAATGTCAGTTAAATCATGTGTGTATGATGATCTGCAGATTTCATAGACTATCATTGCAATTTGCAGGAATGGATTTTTGGCAGGAACAGATCTTTTGCAGATACTGATCTTTTGTGTCTGTACAGCATCTGTGTGTGCAGCATCTTGCAAAGATTTTTTTCTGATGTGGAGTTCAGCTCCATAGAAAAGACTGTGTAGAGGATGGCTCTCATACTACATGAAGGGTGGTAAGATTGGTCTGTGATCTTTCATTTTCCAAAGACTATAGTCTGATGTGTGTATGAGCCTTAAAGCAAGAGTTATATTTATTTTTCTTTTATATTTTTTTTTTAGTATTTAGATAGTGCCGACATAGTATGCAGCATTGTACATCAGAGGGGCTCACTATCTAGTCCCTACCATATGGGGGTCTGCCATATTTTTTCCTTTTAAGCAATACCAGTTGCCTGGCTATCCTGCTGATCCTCTGCCTCTAATACTTTTAGCCATAGCCCCTGAACAAGCATGCAGCAGACCAGGGGTTTCTGACATTATTGTCAAATCTGACAAGATTAGCTGCATGCTTGTTTCTGGTGTAATTCAGACACCACTGCAGCCACATAGATCAGCAGGACAGCCAGGCAACTGGTATTGTGTAAAAGGAAATAAATATGGCAGCCTCCATATACTTCTCACTTCAGGTTGCCTTTAAATAAAATTTCCAGCCCTCATCCACCCCCTCCCATCCCCAACATGACAAATGACAGAAATCATTCCTTGAACAGACAGAGGAGTGGATCTATCAGTCACCCCTGCTCACCTGCACATGATGGATGGAGGCACGGACCCTCCTGTTCCTCCGCCAGCCTCATTACAAAGCAATCAGGGCTAATTACAGCTTTGTGTATAAAACCGAGGACTTGGCAGGGCTGATCCCTGCTTAATATGGGAAGATGTATGGCTCTACCAGCGAGATGGGAGCAGACACTACCCCAGAAAGACGCAAGACGTTTGATGAATGTTACATTGTATCAAGAGAAATCTGTTCCATCATATGTTCACACAGACCTAGCCGTACTACAGGCAACAGATGCGTGGCATATTAATGTGGGGCAAACTGATGTTCAAATTCTAAATAATAATAAACTTTGCACCCCTGGATATCTTTTTTTGCTTGAAACATTGCTACTCCATGCTACTGGCGACAGGTTGTGGAAGGGCATACATATGAATTGACCACCGGGAGACTTGGGTGCAGGATACAGTCGGTATAGGGCTTATCCTGCTGCTGCACACGTTCCCGGAGGCGTTAAATATGATTCCCCCTCCAGGTCCACGTGAATAGTGGGGAATAATGTAATTTGGTTTCCAGCTATTGCTGGAAGCCGAATTACAGTGTTTTAAAGCGGAATGAAACCCAGCATTTATTCTTTGCTGTAATAGATTATTTACAGCATATTACATACAACCAGCGTATTTTTTTTTTATTTTTTTTACTAGAACAGCATTCAAAGGGTTAAACACAGGGCTTAGCAGCTCCCCTGCAGGGAAAAATCTGAACTAGAGATAATGTTATCTTTTTGTTTAATTGTATCAAGCGAGACAAACCCTTCTCTGACACTGCAAACCCTCCTGAAGACAGTGAGACAATCAGAAAGCATCAGAAAGCATTCATGCTTACGTTAGAAGATGAATAAAGAAGTTATGAATAAAATGCTAAGTCAGCTTTCAGAGCAAAAAAAATGTACTTTGGGAACGTAAAATTTCTAAATGAATAATATTGAATGTTTTTATTGAATATTATGTCAGGGTTTTATACCGCTTTAAAAGCAACTTCAGCTCCGCCTTCTGACAGCGGTGAAGTTACCGACTTTGCGCCGCTATAGCCGTAATTCCTATTATGGACTATGGTGGCGCCGGATGCGCCCAAATCTCCTGCGTTGTTATAACATCGCTCGTGTGGAAGGTGTGTGCGTGTCTTCTGTCTTTTATTATCTTCACACTAGTTTATTTTAAATATTTTTTTTCTTTATAGTCCTTAGAAACCAACTTGTGTTACCAGGGCCGAATTTATCAAAAGGCACTGTAGGCTCGTGTCTACAGGCACCTGATGATGGAAAGGAAGCTCACTCCCTTCCCATAGTGCCTCCCTCCTTCCCTCTGCAGAGTCCCAAGTGGAACATAAATGAGAGGTTACTCACCCAGCTGAAGAGATCTCCCTTCAGTCCGGGGTACCTCTCGCTACCTGATACCTGGGGGCATGTCTAGTTACTTAGGTTGCCAGAGGTACACTCAGTATTAATGGACACCAGTGGCTACCCACACCAGGCAGTCGAAGTAAGGGAGAAGTGACATCTGGGCCAGCCAGCACATTCGGGGTGCAGTTTGGTGGGGGCGTTTTAGGTTCATGGAGGGCCAAGTGTAGGGTGCCTATAGGCTCTTGTCATGTAAATCCGGGCCTGGGTGTTACATTTAACCTCCTTGGTGGCATTCCAGAGCCAGGTTCTAAGTGAAAAAAAAAATGCTGGTAGCGGTAATCCCAAGCCTGGCACGGGACCACCAAGAGGTGTATGCAGAGCTAGAGCATCAGGAATGTATAACTCACTTCCCTGGATCTGGACGCTTGCTGCTCATCTTCTTTCGGTCCTCGGAGGCTCTTGATCCCTCAAACCAGATCATTATTTGTCACATGACGACAGACAGCAGTCTCACCATAGGGGTAAAGCACCACCCGGAGGACAGGAAGAAGAAATGCAGCTCTGGATCTGGGGAGGTGTGTAAAGTGCAAGGCTGCTGCAGATCTATCTGCGTTATCATTTTCTTTTCCTGTTTTTATCGTTGGCTCCCATCTGTAGTCAGACCATGTGTGGCTAGCGGGAGGGGACAGTGCAGTGTCCGCTCCAACGGTGTGCTGTAATCCTGCTGTAGCCCAGGTTAGATGCTTTACCCCTATAGGCTATGAGTGGATGCACTGGCCTGTCCAGGATTATTTCTGACTCACAGATCCGTTGCAGAGGGACAAGTGTGAACGACTCCAATTCACTGTCAGTTTAGCGATAAGCAGAGAACAGACAAAAAAAAACAGTTCTATGTCTTTCCTCAGCACAGCACTAATCTAACTAGACTCAATATAACTCTGGCTAATGTAACATGGCTGGTATTGAAAGGCTCTAGTGAAATCACATAAGTTTTCATTAAGATGGCTGCCACCACCAGCGTGGTTTTGTGGAGTCCATCCAGAGATGTAACATGAGCCTGGTGGACCCCCCCCCCCCCCACACACACACACACACACAAAACTCAGCTGGTGTGATTCCTCTGCTTTCCCCTCCCCACCAGCACCACACCAAATGTACTGCAACTCCGCCCCTTCAAAATTGGGGGGCGGTGGCATTTGATGTGGTGTTGGTGGCGGGGGGTGGCTAGTGAGATTCAATCATGAGGCAATGTGGAAAGCAGAACAGCATCATATTTTACTTTGTTCTAGCTGGTTGACATACAATACAATACAATACAATACAATACAATACAATAACATTTCTATATCGCTTTTCTCCCATAAGACTCAAAGCGCTTAGGCTCTCTCAGATTCAGTAGTTGGTATTAGGGTGAAGTATTCACACAACAAAAGGTATATTTCTGCAAATGCCAAACTGAACAGGTGGGTTTTCAGTCTGGATTTAAACACGTCCAGGGATGGGGCTGTCCTGATCTGTTGAGGTAAAGAGTTCCAAAACGTAGGGGCAGCATAACAGAAGGCTCTGGGTTTAAAAGTTTCCGCTGGACACGATCTCTCTCCTCTCCCTTCACTGTAGCCACTGTACAGTCTAACTCCATGTGGCTGCCATCATGTGACCTGCAGAGAGTTAGACTGTGCAGTGACTACAGTGAATAGAAAGGACCGAGGATATGTCTCTCTGCTCCATTTACTGGTTGTCCTTCCTGGTATTTGGAGTCCATCTAGGGCGTAACATGAGCCTGGTGGGCCCCCCTCACATCACCGCCGGACTGACCCCCCTTCCTTTCCTGCTTACCCAGGCCCTTTAAAGTGTACCAGAGACAATAATAAAGGGTGCATTGAGGGTGCATTTATACTTACCTCTGGCTCCCTCCACCAGTCGCAGCCAGTAATGCGCGGCCCTGCCACGTAGCATGCACAGAAGAGCACAGCTGGACAGATTCCCGGGAGGGATATCCAGTGAACAGAATGGCCAGAGAGGGTGGCGAAGGAGCCCAGACACCTCATGGGGCTGCAGGAAGCTCCAGGTAAGCCTAAATACACCCTTTATCACCATCACTGGTTCCTTTTAATTGCATAAATTGCATAATTGTAATTTGTTCCCCCTCATTTTCGTATATTTTAATGTACTTCAATCTTTAAGTATGTCAGAAATTAAGAAAAAAATAATAATAATACTAATAAATGGTCTTTTTCATTCCCTCGTTCCACGAAGAACATAATTGCAGAGCCCAGCTAATCACATGTGGATATTGATTTTATGCTTGGCTGCACTGTGCGGATAAATATTTTTAATTACAGAGTCGGGCTATACGTCTTCCAAGCCTTATAGATAAATTTGCTAAGCTAACTAGATATTCCTTGCTGCAGCCGTTCTTCAAAATTAATAAGCTAATTAATCCGTTCTGAATACTTTTAGGAGCGTTCAGTATAGAAGGGAGGTCTGATCAACAGAGAAACTTCATTTCAACTCTAGAAACAGAGACTAAGGGGCAGATTCACTAACCACCAGTCAAGTGTAAGCAGCAGACAGGGCACATACATTCTGCTGCCGGTGTTTTTTCAAAATAGGTATCAGCCCTGGGCAAATCCTGAAACTTATGTACATAAAATGCACATAGCTTGAATAGGGCACTTTATGCAAACAGTGTAACATTCATTATAGAAGCAACATAACACGAGTTGACCTATCTGCACTATGGCCTTGACTATCACGTACTTTGCGACACAAGCGGCCTTCCAGACTAGCACTATTTCTGCCAAGCCCGAATGACTGCTCCGCCTGCGCAGTGTGGGTGAGCTTCTGATGAACTTCTGGGGCCCCAGTGTTTTAATGGAGGGACGAACGCGCCTGGAAAATTGGGAGCCCAGTACTGTTGATATTAAAATATCGGCATTAAATACTGATATTTTACTATGGTCACACCTAATCCTACTCTCACACAGAACCCTCCCCCCCAACGCCTAACCCTAAACACCCCCACTGCACAAACTAGCTGCCTAATCCCCCCGCACTAACTAGCTACCTTACACTTAACTTAACCCTTAACACCCCCCCCACACACACACACACAAAGACACACAAATTACCTACCTAATGCCTAACCCTTAATCCCCCCTCCCCCGCACAAATTACTTACCTTGCGCTTAACTCTTAATCAATGCCTTGCACTGCATCTGCGTCTATTGGAAATGGGCCCTTACCCTAAACCCCTGCCCCCCTCGCACTCTCTTCTGAAAAAAAAAACCTGCAAATTCTCAGGCGCTGCTATGAGCACCTACAAATATTGGCATTTGGGCGCCCGTGATACCCGATACATAGCGGGTGCTGTACCAGCAGCGCCCACTTTTCACAGTGCGCCCAAATCACCGCTTCGGTGCTCAAATATTAACCTTTTACATTGGCGCCTATGGTGGCACCCAATTAGACAACTTGCCGCATGTGCCCTTTATTACATTGGCAGCCTCTGGAGGATGCAGAGGCGTCCCTTGCCCGCGGTAAGTATCACATTTTTGCCCTCTCGATCTCCCAGGTTTACTTTAACTCTTCCTTTACACTTTGCCTAAAGCTACAATAAAGTTTTAGCAGCACTTTTGCTCTATTTTCAGGCTATACTGTTATGCTGACCTTTCTGGATGGCTTTATAAATAGTCAGAATGGCAAGTAAATGATGAAATATTGCCTGCCATGCATAGGTTAACACATGCCGCTACGCAAGAAGCCGCCGCCCCCTCCCTTCCGCTTGTGACATTTGCAGCGAGAACAATCCGAAATTGTTTTAAATTCCTCTCTAGATTTGTTCTTACAGTTGGAATTTCCATTTCCACGGCATAAGTCACTTCCCCGCAGCCAGAGCCATTAATGTCGGTTTTCCCCAACTTTAATAATGTCAGAGGTAATCTCTAATAATAGAGAAATATTCTCCTATCCCGCGGATTAACGTATGGGAAGACAGCGCAGCGTATATATCCATATCGCGCCCTGAAGGGATAGACCATTTCCCAAATGGTCTCCTGTGTGTTTTACAATTGAAACGCTAAGTGGCTCTAACAGACTTCTGCATCAACGCCATAATGGATCCCGCTAAATGGACAACTCCATTCCACACCGCGGTAATTGCCCGTCTGAAATGGAATTTCATCAGAGACGGAGATGGAGGGAAAGAGAGAAAGACACGGCGGAGATTGAGCTGCCTCTTCTATACAGGCAAAATCATTTACGCCAGAATCTATAGTTTTCCTTCTCCGCGGAAGAGCGAGTACCAGGACTCAAAATGATTAGGCCAATCACGGGACTCGGAAGTATTAGGCCAATCAGAGAATTCGAAAGTGCCTTGCTGTTATCGATCAGAAATGTGGATTATGCGTACGACGTACGTCTGCAAAATATGTACCGCAAAAAAATAATTTTTATTTTTATTCTAAAATATATGAAAAAAATAAATAAAACATTCCCTGGGTGGAAATTCCAATTTACTCTTACCAATCAAAATTTTACCAAGATTACACCGTAAAGGACGCCACGGCCCCATGGCTCCGGCCTTCCTTTTTCTTTCTTTTCCTTTTGTTGTTGTTTTCACTTCAATGTTTTCCACGTTTCTGAGGATATGGGGGCATATGGGCATATGGGCCGCAGATGCCGAGTCACATGCAATCAGTGACTTGGTCGCCCACATGTAGCGCTGGCTGCAGGCCAACACCACTGCCAGCACGCATCCACAGACACCCTCAGTGTGCTGCAGTTGCTGAAAACACCTGTCCACACAAACAAATGTTATGAATACATACCTCCTGTACATTCCCTCCAGGTTATTCTCTTTATCCTCTGATATCCCATTCATTTTCTGGTTATCTGCAAAAGTTGACACTACCAACTAGGTGCCTAGTTTAGCTAGCCTGGCATAGGTGCCCTCCATATAGGTAGCCAGGTATTGGTGCCCCAAGTATAGCTATTCAGATATAGGTGCTCCCAGTATAGCCAGTCTGGTATAGGAGCCCCCAATATAGGTAGCCAGGTATAGGTGCCCCCAATACAGGTAGCCTGGTATAAGTGCTCCCAGTATAGGAAGCCTGGTATAGGACCCCCCAATATAGGTAGCCAGGTATAGGTGCCCCCAATACAGGTAGCCTGGTATAAGTGCTCCCAGTATAGGAAGCCTGGTATATGACCCCCCAATATAGGTAGCCAGGTATAGGTGCCCCCCCAATACAGGTAGCCTGGTATAGGTGCTCCCAGTATAGGCAGCCTGGTATAGGAGCCCCCAATATAGGTAGCCAGGTATAGGTCCCCCCTATATAGGTAGCCTGGTATAGGTGCTCCCAGTATAGGCAGCCTGGTATAGGAGCCCCCAATATAGGTAGTCAGGTATAGGTCCCCCCAATACAGGCAGCCTGCTGAGCCTGGTATAGGAGCCCCCAATATAGGTAGCCAGGTATAGGTGCCCCCCAATACAGGTAGCCTGGTATAGGTGCTCCCAGTATAGGCAGCCTGGTATAGGAGCCCCCAATATAGGTAGCCAGGTATAGGTGCCCCCCAATACAGGTAGCCTGGTATAGGTGCTCCCAGTATAGGCAGCCTGGTATAGGAGCCCGCAATATAGGTAGCCAGGTATAGGTCCCCCCAATGCAGGCAGCCTGGTATAGGAGCCCCCAATATAGGTAGCCAGGTATAGGTGCCCCCAATACAGGCAGCCTGGTATAGGAGCTCCCCAATATAGGTAGCCTGGTTTAGGTGCCTCCAATATAGGTAGCCAGGTATAGGTCCCCCCAATACAGGTAGCCTGGTATAGGTGCTCCCAGTATAGGTAGCCTGGTTTAGGTGCCTCCAATATAGGTAGCCAGGTATAGGTCCCCCAATACAGGCAGCCTGGTATAGGAGCCCCCAATATAGGTAGCCAGGTATAGGTGCCCCCCAATACAGGTAGCCTGGTATAGGTGCTCCCAGTATAGGCAGCCTGGTATAGGAGCCCCCAATATAGGTAGCCAGGTATAGGTCCCCCCAATACAGTCAGCCTGGTATAGGAGCCCCCAATATAGGTAGCCAGGTATAGGTGCCCCCCAATACAGGTAGCCTGGTATAGGTGCTCCCAGTATAGGCAGCCTGGTATAGGAGCCCCCAATATAGGTAGCCAGGTATAGGCCCCCCCAATACAGGCAGCCTGGTATAGGAGCTCCCCAATATAGGTAGCCAGGTATAGGTGCCTCCAATATAGGTAGCCTGTAATGATGACCCGAACATCAAATTTTCGGTTTGCAAACTTCGAACGTGAATTTCTGCAAAAGTTGGCGAACTGGCGAATTTGGCGAACGACCATGGACTTCAATGGGCAGATGAATTTTAAAAACTATAGGGACTTTTTCACAAAAGTGATGAAAAGGGTGTTTCAAGGGGCCTAACACCTGGACCGTGGCATGCTTGAGGGGATCATAGTTACATAGTTACATAGTTATTTTGGTTGAAAAAAGACATACGTCCATCGAGTTCAACCAGTACAAAGTACAACACCAGCCTGCTCCCTCACATATCCCTGTTGATCCAGAGGAAGGCGAAAAAACCCTTACAAGGCATGGTCCAATTAGCCCCTAAAGGGAAAAATTCCTTCCCGACTCCAGATGGCAATCAGATAAAATCCCTGGATCAACATCATTAGGCATTACCTAGTAATTGTAGCCATGGATGTCTTTCAACGCAAGGAAAGCATCTAAGCCCCCTTTAAATGCAGGTATAGAGTTTGCCATAACGACTTCCTGTGGCAATGCATTCCACATCTTAATCACTCTTACTGTAAAGAACCCTTTCCTAAATAAATGGCTAAAACGTTATATAAATGGCTAAAACGTTGTTGATCCATGGCAAAAGTCCCTCCAAAAATTGCATAGTTGACGCAGAGATGTGTTTTCATCTCTAAAGGGCAGGAATCACAGTACATTCCTAAATTTGAGGAATTAAGTACTTTAAAACGTCCGACAGGTGTACACACAGATGAGGTAGTGAAAGGGTTAGGCCCGGTTCACAATGACAGACGGAATGCCGTGTTAAACGCACTGCAAAAAACAAGAGCTTTAGTGATAAAGTCAGGTAAAACAAATAATTGTTTTCGCTAATTGACACCTCCAGGACATAAATATTAGTCCTTTTGGTGGCAATCTTTGTGTAGTGGTGTGTAGTGGCCACCGTGCTTGTGCACACATTTGCAGGAGTGCAGGCAATCGTGATTTCCAGCCTCTATGGTCAGGCTGAGGAAATTCATTGACAGTTAAGTGACCAAAAAAAAACACTGATTCTGTACTGAGGACTTTTACAGGGGGCAGTAGTGGATACTAGATGCCAGTAGTGATGGTGAAGGATTATTGGGTTATGGTCGGTGCACTACTAGGACTAGCAGACCTGTCCCAGTCTGTATGTGCCAGCCCTTAGAAGGGCTTAGCTGTTCAGGACAATGTGATAACAGCAAGAATCTGCACTGAGGACACAGCACAAAACACAGGCCTACCTAACACTCTCCCTGTCAGCAGCACACTCTCCCTGATCTGCCTAACACAGAAGCCAAACACAGACTGCAAAATGGTATAGGTTACTCCAGTATAGATTGTCTGGTATAGGTGACCCCAGTATAGGTAGTCATGCTTTGGGCAGTGACAATTAAAATACAGATGTTTTGTTTCTGTGTTGTTAATGCTGCCCAGGCCTCCCCAGGCTCTTCCCCCAACTACTGCAACCATTACAGGGGTGATAGTTACACCCCTGCTAAGGAGTAATAAGCAGGCAGTAGGTATGGTAGTACAGAGATGACACTTGCTGGTGGTCATCATCCTTACTATGATACTCTCACTAGTGATAAGGATTTGTGCAATCATTTATTTCAATTCATCATTTTTAACTGTAAAGTTATTTGGCTCTGGTACCTGGAAAAGATGCAGCACTTGGAATAAGTGGTTTGGCGTATAGGCCATAATAATGGATTCAGTTATAGTGTAATTAAATCAGGGACACAGCTTTTGAAATTGCAGTATGATCTAAAGTGCATTGTCATTTATATCATGTTGAATGTTATTTTAGCAGGGTCCTGGAATAATGCACGGTGTAATCAATGTTCACTTATTCATGTATTATTTTAAATGTTTATGCATTGTTGATTTTAGAACACCCCTTTGATTTTAGAGTCTTTTGATATATTTAATACGTTTTCTGATGTACAAAGCCATATATGTGGCACTTAAAAGGGAGGTTGGGAAAATTTAATTGTTGAAAGCAGCCAATTAGGCAAATTTTAACCCGAAGTGCCGTTGTGAATAGGCAGCACTGAGTGTTGTCTTCTGCATAGCAAAAAGAGGCAGGGACCAAGGGGTTGGCCGCATGTACAAATTTCAGCCTATAATCCTCCAATCAGATGGCTTGCTTCCTAGCCCCTGATGAGTCTGGAAGTGAAGGACGAAACACGTAGGCAAAAGTCAACACATCACGTAATGTAATCAGGTCTAGCACACACCCGCCGGAAGTAGTGCTGAAAGACTTACAGGAATGGTTATAGCCGCTGGGTGAGAGCGAACGAGCGGGACGCCACGGCAACACTGTGCAGGAAAGTGGACAACACCAAAGCCCCTTTCTGTACGCTGATGTTTCGCCAAAGCTGCATAATTGCATATTGTCAGCACAAGCACAGGCCAATCATTTCAGAGATGTTTTATACGCTATGTGATTGTTTTTTGGTGGCAATGTGAATAAATACATTTTTGAAACAGAGGTGACCCATTGAGGCTGGGAATTAAAGAACCTGGTATTAATCACTGAACCTAAATGTGCAAGTTCCACCTGCAAGATTGAGGTGGCCAACATCTAGTGAGCGGCTGTAATACAGAGTTTGTAGTGGTGGATTGACGACGTGTGCCAGCTCCAGTTCGGGTTCTGTTTAACCTCTAGCGTACCAGCAGTCTCTGGCTCCTTAACCTCTTGCCGACCACTTCACACCGATGGGCGAGGATGTGGCGGCAGCCCCAGGACCACCTGACGCCGATCGGCAGAAGGTCCTTAGGGCGGGGATTGCAGGAGATTGCGCACGCTAATGCAACTCCACATGGATGAAGGAGCAAAGCTCCGCCATGAGTCTCCCAGTGGCAATTGCCGCTGGGAATCTGTTAGACGGTGAAACTTCCGTCTAATACACCTGTACAATGTTGTGATCTAATGCAGCTCTGTACTGGGGACAGCCATGTGACACGGCTGTCCCCTCCATTGGCTCAGGGGTGAATCGCTGTCATAGGCTGAAGCCTATGACAGCCGATCACAGTGATTGGCCGGTAAGGTAAGGGAGCAAGTGGGGGGTTTAAGAAAAAAAAAAGACCACATTTATTTACAAATAAATCAAAAAAATATTTACAAATAAATAAACAACATGGGAGCGATCAGACCCCACCAGCAGAAAGCTCTGTTGGTGGGGAGAAAAGGGGGAGTTGGGTGTGATCACTTGTGTGCTGAATTGTGCAGCCGTGCAGCAAGACCTTTAAGCTGCAGTGGCCCTTTTTGTGAAAAATGGCCTGGTCTTTAGGGGGGTTTAACACTGCGTTCCTCAAGTGGTTAAGGACCAGAGACTGCTGTGCTGATACCAAAAACAGCTCCTACTGACAAATTTCCCCATGGACCCGCCATTCTTGCCGGTCACTTGGCTCACCAGTCGCCACAGGCCCCTCGCTCTGCCAGGAAGGGGCAGACACTCCTCCAACTCAGTTGTAAGAGATGGGATGTCATTTGTTATGGATTTAGTGGACACTTGACATGGGTAATAATCATGGAGAGCACAGATCTAAGACACAAAAGGGTCTAATAAAAAAAAACACCTTTTTATTTTTTTTGGGATTTACCATGACCTGGATCTATAAAAATTAAACTTTCACAGGCTGTTGAAATTGTGCAAACTACAACATTTAAAGGATACCCGAAGTGACGTGTGACATGATAAGATAGACATGTGTATGTACAGTGCCTAGCACACAAATAACTATGCTGTGTTCCTTTTTTTTCCTTTCTCTGCCTGAAAGAGTTAAATATCAGGTATGTAAGTGGCTGACTCAGTCCTGACTTAGACAGGAAGTGACTACAATGTGACCCTCACTGATAAGAAATTCCACCTATAAAACACTTTCCTAGCAGAAAATAGCTTCTGAGAGCAGGATTAAAAGGGTTAAAAGAGTCAAGAGACTAAAAGGGTCAATAGTTCATAGATTTTAGCTCTGACATACTTCAATGAAAGTGTCATTTAAACATAAAATAAAACTGTGGAATATCTTAAAAAGTCATTTTTAGATGAAGGAAGATAGATACAATCATTTGTTTCATTAGTTTATTTTCGCTTCGGGTGTCCTTTAAGGCCAGCTTCTCTCTCTCCACCAGCCAAACGAACAATCCATTTCTCCCTGAGACTTGGGAAGAGGAAAAGTGTTTGAACAGTTCAGCTGTAAGATGTGCGCACCGTGGTGGGTGAGATTCTTCGTTCCTGTAGAAATAATTGAAGTTCTATTCTCTAATGTAACATTTGACTTTAAAGGGAAATGCAAATGACCTGCCAGAGACGGTGACGGTTTCTGAGCGTTGTCTGCCGCAGCAAAACCCCCGCTCTGCTCGTTATAATTAGCTGGACCCGAAACAAACTACTCTTGCTGTTTTGGAAGAAAAATGGCAGATTCGGGTCAGGGAGAAGAATTCCTGGCAGCTATTTCGTTCTTTTTTTTTTCTCCCAAAGACATTTTCACATTACTTTGAATCAGCGGGGGTCTGGCCAGCCCATAGCTAAAGAAATCTATTAACATTTGTACGAATGGTAGCCAAAAGTGGAGGCACCAGGGTCGCGGGTAAAAAAAATGACATGAGCGGCGGCAGAGCGTGATTACAAAATGGAGAGTTTGCTCAACTTTTGTTTAGAACCAAACAGGCAGCGCTGAGGGTTTAATCAGGAGACTGTGATAAACAAAGCAGCAATTTTCAGAAAGGCGGCAATGAATAAAACATTCGATTCCAGCTGTATACAAGTTTCCAGACAGAAGCAGAGCACATTTAAAGACCAGTTTCCTCTCACCCCCTTTCTCCCATATCTCTACCTAACAGATCGAACACTGTTAATCCAGCGCAGGAGACTTGGGCGCAGCCAGCGCCACCATAGACCATAATAGGAATTACAGCTATAGTAGCGCACAGGGAGTAACTTCTGCGCCGTCAGAAGACGGACCTGAAGTTACTTTTAAAACACAATAATTCGGCCAAATTATTTCATTCCCTACCATCCATGGCAGCCTGGAGGGGGAATAGTATTTAACACGGCCAGGAACTTGTGAAGCAGCAGGATCAGCTATATACTGGCTGTATCCTGCGCCCAAGTCTCCTGCACCGTTACCTCTCGAACGCTTTACAGATAGATCTGCTCTGAAGGCTCACTTCACCAATAACCTACTGGGGTCCTCAACTTTGTGGGCTGGGAAACTTTAAGTAGGCTATGGTGCCACTCCCTGCACCATCCTGCCGTTGGGTTGTCTGGATACCACCCCGTCTCCTGAACACACCTCTATCCCAACAAGAGGAGAGAGGTTGACTGGCAGGCCGCTTTTGCCTCTCCTACAACTCCCACACTACATAGCAGTGAGTAGATGAGGCACCATAACTGGGTGAATGATACAGTGGTTGGCAGTAGGGGTGTCAAAAAAGTGGCCTTTTAGCTGTTACTATGTGTTCCCATTAGAAAGGAGGTTGACAGTGTGGATTAGCTGGACACACTCTAAGGACTTGATCCATTTGGCTTTTTCTCCTAGTTTTTCTCCCAGGTCAAGAATATTCATCTCCAGTTCTCGTGGGACATATCAATGCCCTCTGTCCATTAGGATTGGACGGAGGAATGGAGAAACAAATGTGTTCTGCTGGATGCCACTCCCTTCCTGATTCAGTTCCATCAATGAATGTGAGCTATGTCAAAAATGTGTGAGGACCTCGGCCCTTGAGGACAGGAGGTGGATATCCCTCTCCTATGTGATGTTAGCATTTCAATAATAGCCTCTTAAGCCAAAGTCCTCAGAATAATTATAACAGTACATTTTACACCTACTTTTTGGTACTTTTATCCATTGCAGAGCACTGAAAAGTTAGAAAAGTTATTTTAAACAAACAATGAAAAATTGTCTACCAGAAAAACAAGGGGGGGGGGGGGGGGGGTTGTTAGCAGCACACAGAGTATGATAAATGTATGTTAAAAAAAACACTTAAAAAATAAAAAAGGTGAGGTGACTTACCTCAATGAAGACAGATACACATAGTCAATGAATTGTAATATGCACTGGCAATGCGTTTTGTGGGTCTGAGCCCACTTCCAAAGGCCAAATCAAGTGCCAGAAAAGGCCATTGAGCCAACATAAGGTGCCGGTATCATAGAAGTGCCTTATGTTGGCTCTTGCACTTTTCTGACAGTGGCACTTGATTTGGCCTTTGGAAGTGGGCTCAGACCCACAAAACATATTGCTAGTGACTATATGAATTTGTCTTCGTTTCTTCATCGAAGTAAGCCACCCCACCTTTTTCATTTAGCGTTCTTAACATTTTTTTTTATCATACTCTGGGCCCCCTCCCTTGTGAATATTAATAACCTTTGGAGAGGTGTTCTAGTTGGAACCTTGTGGAGCATCTGGTGTATCTTTTCGCAAGAGTTTGACCGTCATCCAATCTTCTGGATATCCGAGTGGAGTCGGGTTAGTTCATCTCCACCTGCCGGCAGTGGTGGGTTGCCCGTCTGCAACCTCCCTTTGTGAGTATCCAATACTATTACTTCTAAATTGCAAATTATTCACTTTTTGTGATATACTGCACCATCAGGGCCCCCGTTGTCTCTGTGTCTAAAACGCGCTTCTGCACGAGAGCGCCGCTATGCCATGTCAGTAATGGTTTTTTAATCCACTTGTCCCTATAGGCTAACATGACTTCCGGGAGAGAAGATTGCTGCAAGTCGATGCATCACCACAGTGTTAACCTGCTATTGGACCAGCGTCAGGAATGATGTGAAAATGTCACTTCCGTCCTGTTGCGCCATACCGCGGAAGTATGAAAGTCTCCATAAACTTTCATTGCCCGGCGGTGGTGTGCGGTAAAAATACTGCACCTCCCCGGTGTGAAAGGGCCCTAAAGGTGGGTACACACATCAGATAAAAGTCTTTGGAAAATAAAAGATCACAGACCAGTTTTACCCCCTTCCATGTAGTATGAGAGCCATACGCTACACAGTCTATTCTATGGAGCTGAACTCCCCATCAGATAGAAATCTTTGCAAGATGCTGCACATAAAGATGCTGTACACATGCAAAAGATCAATATCTGCAAAAGATCTGTTCCTGCAAAATGCATTCATAGTCTATGATATCTGCAGATCCTCATACACACCTTGTTTAACAGCCATTCATCTGCAGATCAGACAATCATCTGCAGATCTGAAGATGGATGGATCTGATCTGCAGATGAATGTCTGTTAAACAAGGTGTGTATGAGATCTGCAGATATCATAGACTATGAATGCAATTTGCAGGAACAGATCTTTTGCAGATACTGATCTGTTGCATGTCTACAGCATCTGTGTGTGCAGCATCTTGCAAAGATTTCTATCTGATAGGGAGTTCAGCTCCATAGAAAAGACTGTGTAGAGTATGGCTCTCATACTACATGAAGGGTGGTAAGATTGGTCTGTGATCTTTCAGTTTCCAAAGACTATCTATTCTAATGTGTGTACACACCTTAAAAGTTTTCACTGAGACAATCATAAGCAATTGCTTGGGTTAAAGAATCTGTCATCCAATCAGTCCAATGAATTATCAAAAGTCCTCTTCCAGGAGACACCATATAAACCAAATAGTAATAATTATCACGGAGGATGGAACTTTTGCTGGTCTAGCAGTGCATAGTTATCACAAATTGCAGCCATGACAAATATAGCCGGTAAGCCTATTGCCATTCACTAATAACTTTATCTAGGTGAATTGTAATTTTCCACAGAAAAAAAAAATCCCTTAATTTTGCCGTAATTACACCTGAAAGGACGGGCCGCTGTTACCAAGCACACTTAGGATATAAACAGGAGAAAACGGTTAAACACATCAAAGGGTTAGTTGAGCATTTAAGCCGTCGTAAAACCCTCATTTCCATAATGTATCCCAGAATGCCCGGCTGTGCAGCACCTTTCCCATTTAATGGAATTTTAAAAAGACTCTTAATTACTGCAAAAAAAGAAAAAAAATACTTTGTTAAATTGCAAGGTCCTCTCCAAGGCGAAGCTTTCACGGTGGTAAATTAATGTACCATCTGAATACAAATTTTATAGACCTTGTCAAGACCCGTCTGCTTTTACCAGAGTGAAAAAAAAATTGCTAAGAAAATGTCAAGCAGAAAATAAGAAATAATGTTCGACTTTTAACTCGTGAGAGCATCTTTCGGAGCACCTCATCCACTTACTGGTGTTAAAATGTAACTCTGCTTTTCCTGGTAAAAAAAACTGGAGACAGTTCCCTCTAAAAAGGCTGGATACTTCCGACAGTAGAATATAGGTGATGTAACAAACATTCTACAATAACTTTATTTAACCTATCTGTAATACTTACTCTTCCCTACCTTCTCCTAACACTAACCTCCAACCTACGCCTATTAACACTAACCCACCTACCCTACCTACGCCTAGCACTAACCTGACCCCATCTATGCTGAACACAACCAACCCCCCCCCCCCCACACCAATTTACCTAATACTAACCCCCTTCCACACCCATGTCTAGCACTAAATTGACCCCTAACTATGCCAACCCGCCCCCCACAAAAAAAATCATAACACTTATCCTTCTACCCCACCTACACCTAGCACTAACCTGACTCCTACCTATGCCAAACACTACCCTCCTCCCCAAATTTACCTAACACTAACCTAAGCCCTGGCTATGCCGAATACTACCTCTCCCCATGATCACTGAGATTGCCTGTGATAGGCTCAATGTAATCACAGAGGGAGGAGCCAATGAAATCGGTTCCTGGCTGGATCACCGAGCGCTGTTGTCATACTGACAGCAGAGCGACTGGGCTGCAGTGATGGGGGGCAGCACGAACAGCGAGATTGATGGGTCTGTGTGGCGTGATGTCTGTGAGCTCCATTTTTTTTTTTTTTTTTACAAAGAAGTCTCTGGTCCTTAAGGGGCCAGAGACTTCTGGTACTCAAGTGGATGCAGTGGCAGCTCCAAGATTTTGTTTTGGGGGGGGGGGGTGCTATGCAGGTGCTGGACCAATTTCTGGGGTAGCTGAAATTGTGGGGCAGCAAAAAAATGGGTGTGGCTTTAACTTGCGGCAAAAAATGGGCATGGCCATGACCAGATGAGGGCGGAGCTAACTGTAATTTAAAATGATCCCGGGGTGAGAGTGATATGGGGGCTGCCATATTTATTTCCTTTTAAACAATACTAGTTGTCTGGCAGCCCTGCTGATCTATTTGGCTGCAGTAGTGAACTGAATTACACCAGAAACAAGCATGCAGCTAATCTTCTCAGTTCTGACAATATTGTCAGAAACCCCAGACCTGCTGCATGCTTGTTCAGGGTCTATGGTTGAAAGAATTAGAGGCAGAGGACCAGCACGGCAGCCAGGCAACTGGTATTGCTTAACCTCCTTAGCGGTAACCCCGTGTGTGACACGGGGTAAGCCGCCGGAGGGTGCCGCTCAGGCCCTGCTGGGCCGATTTAAATAATTTTTTTTTTGCTGGACACAGCTAGCACTTTGCTAGCTGCGCCAGCACCCTGATCGCCGCCGCCGCGCGCCCGATCGCCGCTATCCGGTGCGGCGCGCGGCCTCCCCCCCAGACCCCGTGCGCTGCCTGGCCAATCAGTGCCAGGCAGCGCCGAGGGTTGGATCCGGAGTCCCAATGACGTCCCGACGTTGCTGACGTCGGTGACATCATCCCGTCCCGTCGCCATGGCGACGGGGGAAGCCCTCCAGGAAATCCCGTTCTTTGAACGGGATTTCCTGATCGGAGATCGCCGAAGGCGACTGAAGCGGGCTCACTACATGATTTAAATTTTTTTTTTTTTTAAACTGCTGCGCTGCCCCCTGGCGGTATTTTTCATACTGCCAAGGGGGTTAAAAGGAGATAAATATAGCAGCCTCAATATTATTCTCACCTCCGGGTTCCCTTTAAAAGTGCAACGCAAAGACAGTGGGCCCAAGTTTTGGTGACCCTTTCCCCAGAAAATTCACATAATTGTATAGGTTTTCTCAAGAAAATACGCGTAATTTGAGCAAATTTGCCCAGAAAACACGTTCAATCATGCTGGCAGATTTGACCAGAAAACACATTCAATCATGTGGAAGATTTGACCAGAAAACATGTTCAATTATGTCGGCAGATTTGACCAAAAAACAAATTCAATCGTGTGGCAGATTTGACCAGAAAACACGTTCAATCATGTTGTCAGATTTGACTAGAAAATATGTGCAATCATGTGGCAGATTTGACCAGAAAATACGTGCAATCATGTAGCAGATTTGACCAGAAAATACATGGAATCATGTGGC